>NW_007738346.1:11530-12830 GCF_000696425.1 Galeopterus variegatus | reverse complement strand
TTGTTGTCCAACCTTGAGTGTAAGTCCAGGAGGGCAGGAGCACAGTATGTTTTGTTTATTATTCTATCTTTAGCACCTTGAATAGTGCTGGACACATAGTAGGTACTCAGGAAATTGTTTTTGGTGGTGTTGTTATCGTTGCTCAAGTCAGATTTTGATCCTGATTTTGTCCTCTCAGTATTCATTCTAGGTCTGGTCACTGGCTCCTGAGTCATTTCTGGCCATCTACTCTTAACTCTTGAAATACATCTCAATGTATGTGTATCTCCTTGGTGTTGGCCCATTTCTGGCTTCCAGTCAGGTTCCATGTCCTTCTCAGCCCTCTAGTACCCCAGGTATTTAGCTTTGGGACTTCCTGGTGCTAGTGTCATCTATTCTCCAAGAACCTCAAGCATTTTGCAATTCCGTGATTTCCAAGCCCCTGACCCAGCCTACATCTGGGGCTAACCAAGCCTGGTCTGCTGTAGGGTTCCAGGTCTAGGGGAAGGAAGCAAGCAATGTCCTCATTTCTCATTGGAGGTGGGGAAGTACACAGGTTATTGGAGCAAGATCTTGGAATAATCATGCACAGTGGTTAAAGGCACCATTTGGGGTCTTCCTGTTTTCCCAGAATTGGCAGCTGGATCTCACAGTTGAGCACAAAAGTCACCAAGTACCCACACTCTTAAGTTCAGAGAAGTAGGAGCTGTTCCACACAAGGCTTGCTAACAGGTTCTTTACATCAGAACCAGCACAATCATCCCCTGTCCTCATCAGAGTAATTTTATATAAAAGGGTAGGAAATCCCATTTCTGAGATACATCCTAGAGTCACTTGTACCCATGTGAATTGATATATATGCAAGGTTATACATTGCAGTTTATAAGAAACCGGGTAAATAAATTGTGGCACATGTATACAATGAAATACTGTACAGCTATAAAGTATCAGAAAGCTCTCCATATATTGACAGGGAAATATCTCCAAGATATATTGTTAAATGAAAAGAAAAAGGTTTAGAACAGCATGTGTAGTATACTTTTTGTGTAAAAGGTAGAAAATAAGGACATATATAGATTTTTCTTCTATGTACATCAGTTATTTCTGAAAGGATGCACAAAAACTGGTAACAGTGATAACATAAGAGTGAGGGTTTGTGAGCAGATAGAGAACAGACATAGTGAAGACCTCTCACTGCACACTTTTAATTCTCTTTTGAACCATATGAACATATTTTATCTTTTTAAAATTAACCCATCTTGAGAAAAAGGAACTCTCACACATTGTTGGTGGGACTGCAAAATGGTGCAGCCTCTATGGA
>NW_007738346.1:6179-10680 GCF_000696425.1 Galeopterus variegatus | reverse complement strand
CATGTTCTCACTTATTGGTGGGAGCTAAAAATAAATAAATAAATTCAGTCACACACAAAAAATAACCGGGCGGGGGGGGGGAGAAGATATAACAACTACAATCCTTTGAAGTTGTTACAACAAGCAAATGGAAAGGACATTGTTGGGTGGGAGGGGGGAGAGGGCGGAGGGAGGGAGGTTTCGGTGATGGGCCATAATAATCAACCACATTGTATATCAACAAAATAAAAATTCAAAAAAATAAAATAAAATAAAATAAAAAAATAAAATTAACCCATCTTAAAAAATGAAAAATAAGAAAATCATGTACTGATATGGAAAGATCTCTAAGACATATGACTGATTAAGTGACAAAAGGTATAGAAGAATGTATAGCATGTGTTGTTTATGTATACACACATATATGTATGTATATACATACACACACAAATATACGTAATATGTATGTGTGTGTGTGTGTTGTGTTTGTAATAGGATTTCTGTGGCAGAAGACACTGGCAATAGGCTTATCTTTGGAAAGGGAAATCAGATGGCTGGAAACAGGGAAGGGAGAATATGACGGGACAGCAGTACTCACCAATTTCCCATTTGCTTCTTACCATTTCCTGGCCCTTTGCAATCAGACAGGACCACATACTTGGTTCTGGCTGATGAAATGTGAGTATAAATGACCTGTGCCGCTTCTGAGCTGAGTTGGTGAAAATATGAGTGATTCTCTAGTCTCTTGCCTCTGATTTGGTCTGTTAACTAGAATGGGGCTGAATATTCTCTGCGAGATGAATGGTCTCAACATGAACAAATCCATCCTCTGATCAGTGGATATCTCAGCCTGACTGTCCATACATTAATCTGCTAATCTAATAGTAACTTCCCTGCCCATCTAGACCCATGGTCATTTTTCAAGTGGAGAGAAAGAATTGTAACTATTCTAGCCCCAAGGACCTCTATTCTGCCACTGCTTTTACTCATAATCAATGTTTTTTCTCTCTGTGCTTCATTCTAGGTAGTTTCTGTTGCCTTCTCTTCAGGTTCACTGATTCATTCCTTTGCAGTGTTTAACCTGCTGTTTCTTCTGTCATTGTAGATATTGTATTTTTCATCTCTAGAAATTTATTTTGGTTTCCTCCCAAGGTTTTCATGTTTTCTATTTATCTTCTCATTATGTTCACATATTCTTTTAAATCCTTGAGCATATTTATATTATTTCTGATAGTTCTTGTGTAACTAATTTCATCATCTGTCTTTTCTGGGTTGGTTTTTACCAACTGGTTTTTCTCTGGGTTATAAGTCACATTTTCTTGTGTCTTTGCATATCTAGGAATTTCCGCTGGATGTTGGACTTAAATTTCACCTTGCTTAGTGTTAGCTGTTGTATTCCTTTAAAGATTGTTTGACTTTGTTCAGGCAGGAAATTATCTGCAGATTAGCTTGATCTTTTCTAGGCTTGCTTGTGATTTTTTAAGGGTATATCTGGAATAGCCTTACTCTTAGTGTATCTTGGCCCTACTATTAAAGTTTGAAATATCTGGGATCTCTATTAAATTTCTCCATGTATTCAGCAAAGTCTCTCCATTCTGGCTGGTGGGAACGTAATTCAGTCCCAATCCTGTGTGAGCTTTTGGATTTGATTTACAGTGTCCCAGTAATTGTTCTTTCCCAGTTCTTTGACCAGCCTCATGGAGTTTCTACCTTTGGATGCACAAAATTGATAGCCAAAGTCTTAAAATGACCTCTATGCAGATTTCTGAATCTTTCTTTTAAAGCTCCCTCCTGTCCTCTACTTAGGATATCTGTCTCTACTTCATAAGACCACTAGGCTTTACTTGGGTCCTCCCTTCCAGAGCCACTGCTAGAAAATTGCTTCCAGGAAGAAAGCCAGAGCAATTGTAGGGTTCATCTTGCTTTATTCCCTTCTCCTAAACATGATAGTGCTGTGTTGCCTATTATCCAATGTCTGAAAATGGTTGTTTCATTTTTGTCTAGTTATCTAGGTTTTTGTTTTATTTTTTAGGGGGATGGGGAAGAGTGCAGACCTGTAGTAGTTACCTTTTAAGGGCCACAGTCTTACATTCAAACTTCCTCATCAGGGATTATATCCATCTGTATAGTCTACATTTTGGCTGAAAACAAATGGAACCAAGATTGATAGTCCACACTGAATTAGACTTCAGTTTTCTAACTAGGTACTAAGAGCATCTTAGCTTGTAGTAAATCTAGCAAAGTTTCTCTTCAGAGCCAACTGCATTCCTCTTCTGAATCCTTTTGCCCTCAGGTTCCTGTAATCTCTGTTCTTCTTCTCTATGACAACCTTTTTCTCAGAAAGACTAAAACATTTTGAAAGTGATCATGCCTTAATGAAGAAAATGAAGCTGTATCTAGTGCTGATAAATTTCAGCAGATGGTAGAGACTTTGAGGCAGGCGGGGAGCCATCTGGTGAGATCCTTCCACGTAGTTGCCTACTTGTAGATCCAGAGACAAGAGAAATCAGAGATAGTCCTGATTTCAAAGAAATTAGTCCCTTCCTTCTCTTGTCAAATAAAAACACACCTTTGCCTGAATTGAGATCTGCTTTGGCTGAGGGCTTTACTGTTTTTCAGTAAAAGTTCAAGTACTTGGATTTCACAAGAATTTGTGGATTACATAAGTCTTGTGACCCACCTTCACCCAGAAGTTATGCCATCCAAGTTGCTGAATGCCATGTGCAAAGCACATAGTATGTGTCAGTGTCCACGTGCAAGACAATCAGGGCCACTGGCACCATTCAGTATTGCATTATCTGAACAAATGGCCCCTCTGAATTGCAGCATTTAACTCACTGATTGAACCAGACTATGGATTTAAATCTCTTTCTCCATATGGAGCCAAGGCTTAAATTAGGCAGTTTACATCCATGAGGAAAGTTATTATAGCTTCAGGAACACATGGCCAAACAGTAAGCGTGTGAAAATCAGTCTAATGTAAGCCATGTGCTTACTGAAATCTTACTCACTCTTCCAGGCTAAGCTCAAATACCACTTCCTGTGAGAAGGTGTGATAGTTAGTTTTATCTGTCAACTGAGTTAGGCTATAGTACTGAGTTATTTAATGAAGTACTAATCTAGATATTACTGTGATGGTATTTTGTAGATGTGATTAACATCTACCTATGATCAATTGACTTTAAGTAAAGATTACCCTCAATAATACATGTAGACCTCATCAAATCAGTTGAAGGTCCTAAGAGCAAAGATTAAGGTTTACCAGAGAAAAAGTTGTATCTCAAACTTGGAACATTGACTTCTGCCTGAGTTTCTAGCCTGTCTGCTAGCCTGCCCTCTGGATTTCAGACTAGCCATTACACATTTCATGAGCCAATTCCTTAAAATAAGTCTCTGAATACACACACACACACACGCGCGTGCGCACGCACACACTCATGCATGCACACACACATGTCTATACATATATATACATAATATGTATAAAATTGGTTCTGTTACACACACACGTACGCACGCACGCACGCATGCATGCACACACACATGTCTATACATATATATACATAATATGTATAAAATTGGTTCTGTTTCTCTGGAGAACCCTGACTGAAACAGAAGCCTTTTCTGACATCTCTAGACCAAAGTGATTTCTCTTTTCTCTGATTTAGCCTTACTACACACTACCTGTATTTTTATGATTTCATGTTTTCTATCTCCAAATATTTATGGTATGTATTTATAACATACCCATACTTGTTAAAGGACAGACTAAGCTGCTATAATTAAGAGACTCAAAAGCACACTGGCTTATGAAAACAGAATTCGTCTCTCTCAACATTCGGGAGGGTGAGCAGTCCAGGCTGAGAGGGACTCTGCTCCACATAGTCAGAAAGCAACCTAGGATCCAGATTGTTGTTCTATCGCCTCCACAAGTGTTGTCTTTATCTGATGATGGTCTTGTTTGTCTCGGTATTTGAGGGAGACAAATTTCCAAAGCCCCATAAGTACAAATCCCCTGGGCTACTGCCAGTTCCCCACACTCCATCTTTCAGCATACTTGGTAAGGCATCTGGCAAGCTATTTGAAAAGTACTTATCTTGCTTCACCTCCTATCAACAATACAGTTGTATTCATCTATCTTTCCACCATAAAATTTGCCGACCCCAATGCATTGTACCTCTCACTGCATGTGAACTATGGTTCCTGTTCTTTGTCTCATCCTCCAGCACCATGGAGACCATGGCAGCTGGTTAGTTGCTAAGAAAATTGATTGATGGTTACCAAGAAGAACCTCAAGGAGACCCTCATACTGGCCAAGGATCAGCACAAGAAGCAAAAGCATCAATTCAGGATCCTTTTCACTTCACTTACTTTCCTTTTATTTTTGCTCACAGCTGCATTAGTCATATCGAGACCCGATCCTTTTCCCTGTATCCCAGGTATCTCCCTAAAAGCCAAGTAAGAGGATCATACAGATCATATAAGACAAGGAGAGAAGTCATGGCATACTCCAGAACTAAAT
>NW_007738346.1:2872-6062 GCF_000696425.1 Galeopterus variegatus | reverse complement strand
GCCCCATAAGTACAAATCCCCTGGGCTACTGCCAGTTCCCCACACTCCATCTTTCAGCATACTTGGTAAGGCATCTGGCAAGCTATTTGAAAAGTACTTATCTTGCTTCACCTCCTATCAACAATACAGTTGTATTCATCTTTCCACCATAAAATTTGCCGACCCCAATGCATTGTACCTCTCACTGCATGTGAACTATGGTTCCTGTTCTTTGTCTCATCCTCCAGCACCATGGAGACCATGGCAGCTGGTTAGTTGCTAGGAAAATTGATTGATGGTTACCAAGAAGAACCTCAAGGAGACCCTCATACTGGCCAAGGATCAGCACAAGAAGCAAAAGCATCAATTCAGGATCCTTTTCACTTCACTTACTTTCCTTTTATTTTTGCTCACAGCTGCATTAGTCATATCGAGACCCGATCCTTTTCCCTGTATCCCAGGTATCTCCCTAAAAGCCAAGTAAGAGGATCATACAGATCATATAAGACAAGGAGAGAAGTCATGGCATACTCCAGAACTAAATTTACTGAAAAGGGTAAATCCTGAAAGGGGATAATGGGAACCACCTCCCTTCTTCAAAATTATTTTCAATGGGATAAAGCCATTCACTAAGAAAGAGATTCTCAAACTGTGTGTGGCCCCTACACCAGCAGCATAAGCATCACTGAAGAACTTGTTATAAATCAAATTCTTGGGCCCCAGGACAGATCTACTGAATCATAAACTCAGGGCCCGGCAGTCTGTTTTAACAAGTCTTCCAAGTGACTGACTCAAGCTAACAAATCTGGGGAAACTTCATCCCCATTCCATCCGAGCAAAGTTCTTGGAGATAACACTCCAGACCCAAATAAGAAGTCACAGCATCTGCTGGAGTTTTGGCTGTACATATCAGTGCCTCGGGGAATCTCTCTGATCACACCTATTGGTCACCCTTTCTTATTGCCATTGCTTCTCATTTCTGACCCCATCAGAGCCCTGCTGTCTCAGACTTGGTTTGGGCCGCTCTGGCCAATCCTCTGTATCTGTTGCTTTGTCTGCTCTGTCTCCTTGGTTTCTGAACCAATCTCTCCCCTAGATCCTGTCTCTGTTTCCCTTTTGCTGCAAACCCTGCAGCTATTGGTCAGCTCTGCTCCATCCCAGACCCCACATTTTCTGGGAAAGGGAGTAAGAATGCCAGGTTAATTTTTTCCTCTTTTTATTTAAAAAAAGTCAGGTTATTAGGCTGGCTGATCAAAATAGTGATATTTGATTAATTATGAAATTTAAAGATGGCAAATGTTAAGTATAACTGTGGAAAATAATTTGGCAGTTCCTTAGAAATTAAACATATCATATGACCTAACAATTCCACTCCTAGGTTTACATACCCAAGATGAATGAAATGTATAGTCCCACACAAACCTGTACACAAATGCTCATAGCAGCACTATTCACAATAGCCAAAAGATGGGGAAAAAAACCTAGATGTCCATCAACCGATGGATGGATAAACAAAATGTGACATATGTGTACAGTGGAATATTATTCTGCCATAAAAAGGAATGAAGTGCTATGACATGTTTATCTTTTCAAGAAACCAGTTCTCAGTTTTGTTGATCTTTTCTATTTTTTTCCTAGTCTCTCTTTCATTTATTTCTGCTCTGATCTTTGTTATTTCCTTCCTCCTCCTAACTTTGAGCTTAGTTTGTTCTTCTTTTTCTAGTTCCTTGAGGCATAACATTTGGTTTTTTATTTGAGACTTTTTTTCTTAATGTAGGTAATTATTGCTCTAAAATTCCTTCTTAAAACCACTTTTTGCTACATCCTGTAAGTACTGGTATGTGTGTCTCCATTTTTATGCATCTCAAGATATTTTTTGATTTCCCTTTTGATTGTTTCTTCCACCCATTTATTTTCTAAAGTGTGTTTAATTTCAGTGTATTAGTGAATCTTCCAGCTTCTCTCCTGTTATTGATTTCTAGTTTCATACCATTATGATCAGAAAAGACATTTGATATCATTTTGATCTTTTAAAATTTGTTAGGATTTGTTTTGTAACCTAGAAGAACTGTCCTGGAGAATGTTCCATGTGTGCATGAGAAGAATGTGTATTCTGCTGCTATTAAATATTCTGGAGAGGCCCAAGATCCACGGAGACCATGCGCCCTGCGGTGCCAGGACGTGACTCAGCAGGTAAGCCTTGCAGACGCCACAGCCTGACTCCATCCCCCACCCGGCCAAGTGTGTGCTGATCAGAAGGGCGCCCAGCTGGAGAGGACCAAGATCCATGGAGACTACACACCCTGCGGTGCCAGTGTGCAACCCAGCAGGTAGGCCTCACTGCTGTCACCAAACTCCATCCCCAGCCCGGCCAACTGTGCACTGACCAGAGAGGCGCCTCACTGAAGAGGCCCAAGACCTGAGACGACCATGCACCCTAGGCACCACTGAGCAACTGAGCAGACATTGAGGCAGCTGTGCCAAATTGGAGTCCCAGCAGCATCCTAGCCAGACAAGAGTGTCGAACCAGTGGACTGTGAAATGGCTCAATGACCATGAAATTCCACAATGACTAAAAATCAAAGGAAAGATACCAGAAAACTGAAAAATCAAGAAAGGACACCACCAAAAGGTAATAACTCTCAAGACCTAGATCCTATAGAACAAGAAGCCCTTGAAATGTCTGACAAGGAATTTCGAGTGATTTCTAAGGAAACTGAATGAGATACAAGAAAACTCAGCTAGACAACATGATGAAATGAGGAAAAGTGTACAGGACCTGAAAGAAGAAATGTACAAGGAAATCAATGCCCTGAAAAAGAATGTAGCTGAGCTTTCTGAGCTGAAGAATTCACTCAACCAAATAAAAAGCACAACAGAGAGTTTAACCAGCAGGCTTGCAGAAGCAGAAGAGAGAACTTCTGACCTAGAAGATGGGCCATTTGAAATAACACAGGCAGACAAAAGAAAAAAGAATTTAAAACATTGAAGAAAATCTAAGAGAGATATCAGACAACCTTAAGTGCTCAAATATCCGAGTCATGGGTATTCCAGAAGGGGAGGAAAAAGGAGATTGCATCAAAAACATATTCAACGGGCCAGCCCGTGGCTCACTCGGGAGAGTGTGGTGCTGATAACATCAAGGCCCCTGGTTTGGATCCCATATATGGATGGCCGGTTTGCTCACTGGCTGAGCGTGGTGCTGACAACA
>NW_007738346.1:0-2130 GCF_000696425.1 Galeopterus variegatus | reverse complement strand
CAGAAAGGAATGGAATGATATATTCAAAATACTAAAAGACAGAGATTGCCAGCCAAGAATAATCTACCCGCAAGGATATCCATCTGAAATGAAGAGCAAATAGTATATTTCCCAGATAAAGAAAATATGCAGGAGTTCTCTACCACATGACCACCCTTACAGGAAATTCTCAAGGGAGTACTGGGTTTGGTACCTGAGAAATAACTACCACTGCCATAAAAACCCGAGAAGAATCAAAACCCACTAGTATAATAAAAATGGCATTCATGAAGAGAAAACATACAAACAAAAAGTCTATCTACAACCCAAGGAACTAACAAATGCAGAAAACAAACAGTAAATCAGAAAGAAAAGAACAAAAGACACCTATGACATCCAGACAATAATCAATAACATGCTATGAGTAAATCAACACTTTTCAATAAGAACTCTTAATGTAAAAGACTTAAATCCCCCAATTGAAAGACACAGACTGGCTGACTGGATGAAAAAGGAGGACCCAACTATGTGCTGCCTTCAAAAGACCCACCTCACCCATAAAGACTCACATAGATTAAGAGTGAAAGGATGGGAAAAGATTTACCATGCAAACAGAAATGAAAAACAAGCCGGAGTAGCTATTCTTATATCTGATAAAATAGACGTTAAACTAAAAACCATAAAAAGAGATAATGAGGGCCATTACATAATGATAAAAGGATTGATCCATCAAGAAGACATAACAATCATAAATACATATACACCCAATGTCAGAGCAGCCAGATTTTTTTTTTCCTTTTTGTCTTTTTTCCTGACTGGTAATGGGATCGCAACCCTCGGTGTTGCGTCCGCACCGCGCTCAGCCAGTGAGCAGTAACTGGTCTCCACATGGGATCCGAACCCTCAGCGGGAGTGCCGCCATGCTCCCAAGCGGCGCACTCTCCAGTGCACCACCGGGCCGGCCCTAGAGCAGCCAGATTTATAAAGCAAACTCTTTTAGACCTAAAGAAGGAAATAGACACTAATACCATAATAGCAGGGGACCTGAACACCCCACTTTCAATTTTGGACAGATCATCTAGGGAAAGAATCAGCAGAGAAACACAAGATCTAAACAACACTCCAGACCAATTGGACTTGGCAGATATCTACAGAATATTCCATCCAACAACTTCAGAATATTCATTCTTCTCATTAGCACATGGATCATTCTCCAGGATAGATCACATGTTAGGTCACAAATCAAGTCTCTACAAATTCAAAAAAATTGGAATTATCCCATGTATTTTCTAAGACCACAATGGATTAAAACTAGAAATCAATAACAAACGAAATTCTGCAAACTATACAAACACACGGAAATTAAACAGCATTCAACTTAATGACATATGGGTCCAAAAAGAAATCAAACAGGAAATCAAAAAATTTATTGAAACTAATGAAAACAGTGATACATCATACCAAAACTATGGGATACTGCAAAAGCAGTACTAAGGGGAAAATGTATCGTATTAAATGCTTACTTCAGAAGAATGGAAAGATGGCAAGTGAACAAACTAATACTCCACCTTAAAGAACTAGAAAAACAAGAACAATCCAAACCCAAATTTAGATGGAAAGAAATCATTAAGATCAGAGCAGAACTTAATGAAATAGAAACCCAAAAAACAATACAAAAGATCAATGAATCAAAAAGTTGGTTTTTTGAAAAGATAAATAAAATTGACAAACCATTAGGATGGCTAACTAAAAAAAGAAGAGAGAAGATCCAAATAACAAAAATTAGAAATGTAAAAGGTGATATTACAACTGATTCATCTGATATACAAGGAATCATTCGAGACTACTATGAACAACTATATGCCAAGAAATTTGAAAATCGGGAGGAAATAGATAAATTTCTGGACATGAACACACTGCAAAAACTGAGCCAAGAAGATGTAGAAAATCTGAACAGACTAATAACAATAAAAGAGATTGAATCTGTTATCAGAAGGCTCCCAACAAAGAAAAGTCCAGGACCAGATGGATTCACAGCAGAATTGTACCAGACATTCAAAGAGTAATTGACGCCAATTCTCTACAAACTGTTCCAAAAGATTGAAACAGAGGCAGTTCTCCCAAACTCATTCTATGAAGCAAACATCATCC
>NW_007738345.1:28784-44963 GCF_000696425.1 Galeopterus variegatus | reverse complement strand
TGGGGGGCTGCTAGGGTGGGGGGGTGGTAAGCGGCTGTCAATATGGGGAGGAGCAGAGAGTAGTTGCAGGGGCCCTGGAAAGTTTTTGAATTTCAATCAGGTTGGCTTTGAAAGAGTTTGGCTTTTGTTGAAAGAAAGAGAAAGGTTAATGCTAAAGTTGAGGGGGAGGGGGTGGCTTCTGAAGATAGAGTCCTGGTTGCAGGCCGGTCAGCTGTGGGACACCCTGGCTGGCAGAAAGAGGCTGGGGAAGGGAGAGCAGAGAAGGAGCGGGTGTCCGGGCTGCCTTCGCAGGACCAGATTGAGGCGTGCTGGTCAGAGGAGCGTGGGGGTTACGGGGAATGCACTAGACAACCTGGTCGGGAAGGGGAAGCAATATGGGGCCCGAGCAGGACAATGTCTTTCTTCCTTTTGCATGCCTTACAGAGCTGTGACTTTTTAAGCCAGGGAAGAATGAAGTTCCCTCCCTCTCTCCCCTCCTTCCCCACTCCACCCAATCACAGCGGCAGAACATTTGCCAGGACTGACTTCATGACAAGTGCAGGCTTAGGTTTGGAGGTGGAAGGAGGGAGGCTAGGGTGGCTTGGGAGCTCTTATTGTTCAGGAATCAGCTGTTTTTCCTGCTCTTGGCCTCTGCTGACCCCCCTCTGCCCTCTAACTCCTCCAAAAAGAAAGCATGAAGAGGTAGAGCTATTGTAGTCTTTGAAACAGGCAGCATATTCCTTTCTCGAAGTTTGGAGGAAAAGAGAAAGGATGGGGGAGGAGGGGTGCTATAGCCATGCAACAGGCTAGAGATCTGCAATTGCAAGTCGAGGCGTGGGGACCTGGCATTCGCCAGCTCAGTACCCCTGACAGCATCACAGCTAGGCAAAGTCCTTTGTGTTTTTCCCTTCCCTGAATTTGCCACACACAGCATACACACACGCACACACATTCTATAAGGCTCCTGGCTAAGGCTGCAGTGTGATCAGTGTTCTGAGAGTCCTAGTGAAGAAGTCTACTGAGTTGGGCAGTTCTCTAAGTGGCAAGGTGTGTTACTAGCTCCATGAGTTTTAGACCTACCATTGATAACCCCAGACCAATCCCTGATCTCCAGCCTGGAAATACTTGAGAAGATCAGAGGAAGAGGAAAAGAGAATACAGGAATGGGATTATTCTTATTTTTATCTTGAATAAACATCTGCACAGAGTTAGGGCTCATCTTCATGGAGCAAAATATTCATTCATTAAATATTGGTTCAACAATCCTTGTGATAGACATTGAGCCAAGGCCTAGGAGACACAGTAAGTGTAAGAACTGTTTCTGCCTTCAAGGAGCTCATTCTAAAAGAGAAAAACACACAAAACACGAATAATTGTAATCCAATGAGTTAATAACATCATGCTACATAACATATCACAACATACATCATATCTAACTGCGTTCAACAAGAGAATACTACAGAAAAAAGTGTGTAAATTAGTTTTTAAGATTTCACTCACATTTTTGTCTTTAATTTTGGTGCATTAGAAGTGTTTATCAAGGAAAAGTATTTCAGAGGTGAAAACTTCCCCCAACCAGCAAGAAAGAGGCTTGGACTCTAAATGCAGGCTAAGGGAAAAAAGAGGAGTCTGTCCATTTCTGTGTGCACACAAGTGAGTGTGCTGGACGATGTCCATGCCTGCGCTGCCTTCATTCAATACCACACTGGTTTTATTCTCCACATGGTTTGCAGCCAAAAAAAATCATCTCAGCACCCCTTCCTGCCCTCCCCCCGCCACCTCCACCAGCACAAGAGAGCTATCCCAGGTCTTTCTGTTCATCTTTCAGGGCCAGATCTGAGGTGAAAAGAGAGCACTGGGAAAGTTAATCAGAGGAAGATTTCTAGGTCAGCATTCTCAAAAGCTGGACCTTGGACCAATAGCATCAGCATCACCTGGGAACTTAGAAATGCGATCCTCAAGCCCCACCCTAGGCCCACTGAACCACTGGGGGTGGGGCCCAGCAGTCTGTGTTTTAACAAGCTTTCCAGGTGATTCTGGTGCTCCCTAAAGTTCTAGGCATGCTCTTCAACGATGCTACTCTTGGTTAGATCATCCTGATGCCTCTCAAAAGAAACCTGCTCTGAGCAGGAGCTGGGCCAGTGTGACCAATCCAGCTGACCATCTACGTCCTTTGGTTAGTTCGTAGGCTAATCCATCTGAAGATGTGGACGTGAATGGTTGACAAACAGAAGCTTTAGGGACCACATTCGCCTGGGTACCTGGGGCTCGACCCTTCTGATCACCACTGGCCTCTGTGCTCACATTCAGAGAACCGTGTCTGGCAGAAGGAGGAGAGGCTGGTGGAAGTGCCATGTGATTCAGTATGGCCGGTCCCTGTGAGATTCCTCTCAGGGATCCAGGCTTGTAATGACACAACACAGTTTGATTCTCTGGAGTTTCTGGATGGGCATGTATAATGAATGGTTGGTTAGAATTGGGAAGTGCAGAGGGGACGAGAGCAAAGTCCCCTTTTCCACATTCGATTTTTCAGACAGTATCTGATACCTCTGGGACAAGGCCCAAGAGATCCCTGGTACCTGTGCTCATTGGCATCAGTATCTTTCTTGGCATAGATTGACTTTCTTTTTGGAAAATCCCTTTGCCAAAGCCATGTGACCATTTCTGTCTTAAGAAGTTGGCATCTATCCTTTTTGCCAATTTGCCTCTCTGGCCTCTCTACCCCCTCCCAGTTTTCCCTTTCACCTTGCACTAGAAACTTCTGGTGTCCTCAGGGCCATTTCAGACTGATGTAACCAAAATACTAGTTTTGACCTATAAAATTAAAGGTAAGAATTCCTTTCAGAGGGAAAGAAAAGTTAGCATTAAGTAGATATTAGGTGCCAAGCAGTGTGCTCCCTGCTTTGCATAATTCTTCTCATTCCTCCTCATAGCGACCCCATACATTGTATGTTATTTCCTCCATTTCGCCAGTGAGGAAACTGAAGTTGGGAGAGTTTGTCACTCGTGCAGGGTTACATAGCTTTTAAGTAGCAGTCAGGATTTGAACCCAGATCTGAATGGCTTCAGAAAGCAGGTTTGCTCCTCGTTACCACACTGTCTCAGGAGAGTTCCTCCAGGTCCTGGCTCCCTCCTGGGCAGCCCCAAGGCAACAGGACTCTGGCCAAGTCCATGGGCTTTGTCAGTCCTGGCTGGATTCCCTCTCGGTTAGGCTCTGGTCAGGCCTTACCTGACGTCTCCTGGCCAGCTGGGCCCTCCGCCTTCTTGGCTCTATGTGGGCTCCCGGGAGAGAGGGCCGAGTGAAGCCACCAGGTCTCTGGACAGGTCACTGTACGGTCCCTTCCACCCATTGTCAACCCCTGTGGCTGGCCCACAGCAGGGAAGCCCTCTTGCCTGGCTCTGCACAGACTGCTCGCTTGCCTGAGTTTGCATTATTTATTTAATGTCTTGTACCGTAAATAATGGTAACTTTATGGTTATTAGGAACGGGTTAAGGTACATGCGGGTAGCACCAGGCTGCCTTCAAAAGGAACAGTCCTGGCATAAAATGTTGCGATAATTGCTTTACTGCTGAGTGTTGGTCTTTATTTTGTGTCTGATTTGTCCCTTAAGCCAGCGTAACATTCTCCCCACGGCAGGAGAATGCAGAGAGCAAATTGAAGGGCTGAGCATGAACAATGCGACATGGCGCACTGCTGGGTTTTTCTTTTTTCCTCTTTCTTCGTTTCTCCCTTGACCTCCCTCCAATCCTCTCCGCTCCCCTCCCCCCATGCCCTGCCCCAGTCTCCTCCCTTCTCTGGTTGGTGGAATCATTCTCCCCCACTTTTGACACCTCAAGATGGTATCCCATCTTACCAGCTTACTTTGAAAATTAGGTTAGTAGCGCACTTCGATTCCTTACCTCTGCTCTGGGCAGCAAACAAGACAAAACTAAAGAATAAACACATAAAAAGAGCCTTCCTTTTTCAATGGGCCCCGTGCCTGAGCAATGTCCAGGCCTCCCAGCCCAGAGGTTATTGTCCCTCTCATTTCTCACAAGAAGGCTATATCCTGGCACCAACTTGACAGTCCCGCCCAGCATCACAGTGGTCAGAGAGGGCTGGATGTACAGGAGGACACGGTCTGCAGCTCCTTCCTGATCACGGGAGAGGGAAACGGTCTCCGTTGGCCACTAGGACTGTCCTTTTCACTCCAACACCCAAGGCAGGAAGGCCGCTGACACTGCCTGCTATGTGCCATGCCCACGTGCTTCGTGTCTGTGGAAGAAGGCTGTCATCACAGGCCGTGGAATGCGGCAGAGGGCAGGGTGCGAGGGGCCCTCAGCTCGGACCAGCCTTTTGCTTTCCCACAAGTGGATGCCCCCAGCTTTCATCTGTTTGGCCCTGAGGGTCATCTATAGGCCTCCAGCAATACCCCACAGGCTGGATAGACCAAAGAACGTGAAGCCTCTCCCCTGTCACAGAGAGCAGGTCCAGCAGCACCCAGAAAGGGCACTCGGGCTTTGGGCTTCTGTGATGTTCAGGGAGTGTTTGGACAAGGTGAGAACACTGAAGCAGGAGTCAGGAGCCCTGGGCTCTTGTTTTCCCACTGACCTAACCAGTGTAGTAAACTGATAGAAATGCAAGTTCTTTGGAAACATCTAGGTTTCACCCATAAAACAAAGGCAAAAATACCTGCCTCACGGGATTGCTATGAAGATCAAAAGGAGATACTGGGGTGAATACTTCATGCTCTGTAGCCAAACGCAAGGCGCTATTCCTGGGTAAGGAGGTGGGAGTGGGGAAGAGTTGGGCTGGTACAAGAGGGGAGACGAGAGGGACAGAGACCCCAGCCCCCGGAGCTCCCCTGGAGAAGGTGGCCCCTTTGCTGTTCTCCTGCGGGGCAGGCATCAGGGCAGACTGCGGGGCTGCGCCCTGACGTCGAGGGGCGCCATTCATCTGGCAGCTGGGACCTCCTCTCCCCTCTAGCCACGATCCCTTCCTCTTCTTTGGCTCTTTTGCCTCCTGCCCCCTTTCTTCCTCCTCCAGGGTTTCTCCCTCTTGGCTACAACGGAGGGGACGACAAAGTCCAAGCAAGTTGACAGCCGGTGGCTCTAAGCTATAGGAGGCTGAGGGGATTTGTACGTATTTCCACTTACCCACCTCTCCAGAGCCTAGTAACTCATCAATAGCGGAAATTTGAACAAAGTGGAGAACCTGGGATGAAAGGAGAAAAGCTGCGGTGATTGGGGGTGGGGGGGGAGGGGAAAAGGGGGATGGCTTTAATTAGGGCTTCTTGGCCTCTTTAGTCCTGGGGCTGGTTGGGGTAATCCAGTTAGAGTCCCAGCCTTTCATCTCAGCTGGCTGGCCTCTCTGGGGCCCTGTCAGAGCCTTTAGGGGGCAACAAGTAGCGGGCAGGCTGGGAGTGGGGTGGGAGTTGGTACTGCGCTCACTTCCAGCTGGACACAGAGGGGGGTGTGGAATGAAGCCCAGCCAGCACAGCAGTTGGTGGTGGGCAGTGAAGTGGCCGGTGTGGGCGGCTTGGGCGCTGGGCGGCTGTCTCCTGACACCAGAAACTCTCTTTATGAAAGGATCAAGTCGGGAGCATTGTTCTCTGGGCCAGGGAACCAAGGGCTCAGAATGCTCTTTTGTGTGGAGGTGCCCCCCCACGCACACTCCCCCTTCTTTTCTCTCCCTTTGAGCCACTGCTGGCTGTGCCTCTGCCCCCATGCTTGGGGGGGAGGTGATGGTGGTGGAGATGGGCTCGGGACAGACAGTCCTGGGGGAGCCATCTGTGCTGGGGTAGGATCCACTGGAGCTGAAAAATTAAACAGCATTTTCAATTAACTTTTCCTCTCTTGTTTGGGGGTGGGCGTGAGGGGGGTGGTGGAGCAGCCTGGTTGAATTTAACCTTTGAAAAGCTGCTGTGTAGAAGAGGAGGAGGGAATGACCTTTCTTTCCTGAGGCAGGGGTGGGCAGGGGTGGGGAGCAGTCGAATTGTTTCCTCAGTCTGGGCAGAGGACCCTCTCCTGGTGAATGTTCTGAGAAACTCTTGGTGTCCTCAGCGGAGGTCCCACCTGTGTAGGGACTGGGTCTGCACAAGTGTCCCCAGGGTGTCTGCCTTCAGGAGAGAGGGGTGAGCTGTATGGGGTCCACAGGTGGACAGAGCCTCCCCACTGAGCAGCAAGAACATTTTTTAACCCCCTCTCCTGAATGGTTGCCCCTTTTTCTCTACACATCTTCCCTTCTTTTCCTCAGGAAAATTTGCTTTTTATTTTCAGCTAGTGGGCTGGGTGCCCCAGAGGATGGAAGAACATTTATAGAAGGGATTCTCTGCAGGTAGTGATTGGCCTAGAGGTGCTCAGTGTGGAACATAACTAGAATATACATGGCCAGAAGTCAGAGTCAAAGAGCCCGGTCTGTGCCCTTCTCACACCCCCAGTGCTGAGCCCCATGGCCTCCTCCGTCTTCCCTCGTAACTGGGAGCAGGTCTTCCTTATGCTTCTCTGGTCTCTTCCCCACTCCACTTAGCAACTACAGGGCCTTCATCTCTTCCTGGGTCCCCAGTGGTGGAAGACCTCTCACCACAGTGACTACCCATACCTGAAGAACTCTCTAATTTCTGAGGAACTCCCGCGAGTCTTCTTTTAACCTGAGGGGATAGATGGATAGGCTTAATCCCTTTTTTATGATGAGGAAACTGAGACTCGAGAGAGATTATTTTTGAAAACTGGGGCATCCCTAGATGGCACATCAGCATCACCTAGGGGCCTTTTTCAAATTGTACATCTCTACCCAGAGATTCCAAAGTTCTCACCCCTCTTTCACCTACCTTCACCCCAGAGGAGGATTCTCTCATGAAATTGTATGTTTTGCATTTTCCCTTAGCCAAGTACAGACAGTCCAGTTCGTGGGTGAGAAAATCAGAAAGGCCACTCGAGTTAGCTAAGGCCAAAGAGGAAACAAATTCAAAGGTTTCATTTGATTTTTCACCAACCCTGGTTTTCATCAAAGCAATGGGGGAGGATACTAGAAAATGGACGTGGAAATGAGTTGCTCCCTCAGCTACTCTAGGGCACAGTGGCTCATGATCTTCCTTCCCACCCCTGTTCCTTGTCTTGTATTTCATGCTCAATTAAGGACACTACTCTCTAGCCTCAGCTTGGGGCACTCTTCCCTTTGCCAGCTATGTTTAGCCAAACTGCCTTTTCCCTTGGTTCAACAAGTGCACAGGCTTTCCTTTTCAGGACCTTAGTTCACCAGACTCTTACCCCTTCTTCCTGTCTCAGTGAACTGTTCTCCTCAAAGAAGCCTTTCTGTCCTCCCAAGGGAAATTGTGTCCTCCAGTTATACTTTCTCATATAGCACACTGTACTTCCTTGACGTGACGTATCATGGTTTGTGATTACACATTGAGTTGGGAGAGTAGTTACTGTCTTTTCTCCACCAGACCTTAAGCACTGTGAGAGCAGGTATCCTGCTATTTTGTTCACGGCTCTATCCCCAGTGCTTAGGGGAGGCACTCGGGGGCTTAATACATGTTAAATGAATGAATGAAAGGAGAAGGGGTAAAGGCAGCAACTCATAGAGAAAATGAACAAAATGAATACCAGGATTTCCTAGAGGTAGTGGCAAGGATGGACTATTGCTTTGAGATCTAGGAAATTCCTTTAGGACCCAAAATTGGAAGCCAGTAGGCCTGAATGGTGCAGAGAAGACTTTCAGGGTGGGGGGCTGTGGGGTGTGACAGTGGAGGCCTTTTCGTGAGGCAGGGAAGCAGGCAGCCAACTGCAGCTTTCTCCTTATATTTCAAAGATGCCAGTCCATTTTTGGAGCCCCAAGAATGCTAGAGGAAGAATACAAAGAGCTGCAGCCAGTTCTGATGAATAACAAGGGAAATGAAAAGGCTTTGCCTACTGGAATAGCTTTGGGTAAGGCCACTCCAGTTTTCTGCAAAATAAAGGGATTGGCTTCAGGGGCCAGCAGAGGATAGATCCTGGAGCCTGTGGACAAGAAGATGAACCAGAGGAAATGGAGAGAAACTTTCACTCGTGAAGGGTTAAAGGGAATAAACATGTTTAGCAATATATTGAGGGTGAGGTAAAGGAAAGGATGGGGGAAAGACGAGTGAGCGTGTAGACCGCTAATAAATGAAGAGAAGGGGGAGATCCATCTTACCTCCTACAGGGCAGAGATACTCAGCTCATTTTTTAGATCAGTCTTTAAGAAGAAAAATGACAAAAAGGAATTTGGATAATTAGGAAGTAAATGCAGACTGTGCAAAAATCGTTACTGATAGAAAGCAGGTAGGAGAATACTCAGAAAATGTAAAGGTTTCACAAATCAGCAAGCCAGGATGACATCCATCATGCGGTATTAAGGTTGGTGTTCTGGGAACATGCTAAGCGGGGCGCTGATTGAACCACTTATAATTATGTCTGGAAAATCATAGAAAGTAAAAGGGGCCATCAGGAGCCTGGGGAAGTGAAACGAATATGACTCCTGTCTTCTAAAAAAATGGTCCAACAGTCCTAAAAATGTTCATCCAGTCAGTATGGAACTAGATTCAATGAAAGCGGGGACATATGTCATCTCCAGGATAGAAATAAAATTGAGAGCTGTGTGTGTGTGTGTGTGTGTGTGTAAAAGTATGCCTAAGGGCCAAACCACACCAAACAGAATAATGCTAAGTGATCAAATTGGAAACAGAAAAACAGATGTGTTGTAATGGGTGTGCCACAAGTGGCTGTTGTTAAAACAGGTTCAGGTTTTCGCTGGTGGTGTAGGTATGTAAATGAACACTGCACAAAAAGGAAAAAATCAGTGGCGGGGAATCCATTCAGGGAGAGAAATACCCTCCCCATGAGCGGAGTATTCTGAGCCCATTTAACAAGGTCTCATTTGGGATGGGAGAAAACTGCATGTAACTGAAGAAGCTGACAGGTAGGTGTGGTGAGGCATAGTACAGGAACTTGAAGACGTCAACAACAGGAGCCCCGGTAATTATGGGGGCAGAGGCAGGGGGGAACAAATGAACATGTTTTGGGAGAAAACTCCCCCCGCTCATCCGAGAGAGCCCTGGAAGTTGCCTTGGCGGCTGTGTGCCCAAAATTTGGGTGTGGAGCTCTTGGGCCTAGAAGGGAGGTGACATACTGAGGTGGTTTCGAAAAGAGTGGGGAAGGGCCCTAGGGGACTGGCTGAGAGGGAGTGGCTTCTCATGGCAATGATCCTAACCGACTCCACAGCCCCAGCGCCCTACACACTTTTACAAGGTTATAGCAACAGCTTAAACCTGTATGGGGTGAGCATTTGTTTCCTTTCCAGATTGCCAGCTAATGAGGAAAGATTAAAGGAGCTAAATCTGTTTAGCTTGGCTAAGTGACGACTGAGGCAGCAGGAGTGGAGAGCATGCTGGGCCCGCCTGGCTGAGCCGGGGTGTGATAACTGTCTGCAGATTTCAGAAAGGTGGAAATACAGCGCAGGAAGAGCGCTGTCTCAGGTGGTGCAGGGAGCCTCAGCCTTCCTCCTGGGAAGAAACAAAGGGAGGTTTCCCAACAGTGAGCTCGGCCGCTCACGCAGCAGCCAGTTGACCCGAGGAGGAGAGTGATGCGAATGTCCCAGCTGAGCCAAGGGAGGACCAAGCCAACTGACCCGATGGACCAGGAACTGTCCCAACGGACCAGCTTTCACTTTGCCTTCTGCTAACAGCATCTTCAGCATTCCTGAGGGTCTTCTCCAGCCCATGGCCCGTACCACAGCCAGTGGCTTAGGGGGTTTGGAGTCCAAAAAGGTTACCCCGCTTTTTGGCCTGTGACAGACATCCTTAGTAGCTGGTTTGGATACTCATAGCCAAGCTGTTCTTTGGTGATGCCTTCAAATAGATTGTCCAAAGCTGTGAGATCAGAACCTGTGAGAAGAACTCTTCTAGGAGCAGAAAGAACTTCCCGCAAAAGCCTGGTTGGGGGCGGGCACCAAGTGACAAGGCCCAGGGTTTGGTGTCCTAAGGTCCCAAGCCTGGAACCTTGGGCAAGCTGGGCTGCCTCCTCTCATATTTCCTGTTGGCAATCTCACGGTTAAACACTTAAACAATCTTTCTTTCTCCTCTTTTTCTCTCTCCCCCTCTCTCTCTTTCACTCTCTTCTGTTCAGAGTTGACAGGGGCCAAATAAAGGCCCTTTTTAAAAAAACACAGAAAACAATTTTGTTCCTTCTGAAAGTGATGGAGCGAAAGTGAGTGCAGATTATAGGCCTGTGAGGCGAGGGCCTTACAGATGGGGGGACGCGGTGACATGATGGGAACCTAATGGCAGTAATTGGCCCAGCTTTGACAGGGCCCATATCACAGCTCAGGAAAAGAGAGATGTTTAAAGTAAAAATTTACACAAAATTATATGTTTTCGGGACGAAAAAGACTGTTTGGATTTCATTTTTTTTTTCCTTCCTCTCCTTCCCTCCAGGGCATGTTTCATGGGTCATCCTCTGCTGTGTGTGCGTGTGTGTGCATGTGTGCATGAGTGTGTACGTGTGCACACATGCCCATGCCTCTGTCTGCCCAGGTATATGTGAATTTCATGCCTGTATCATCAATGCCTTCCACTTTCTCCCTTCCTCACATAGAGGCATTGGTTAACTTTGGAAGTTTCTCTTTAGGAAGTAGAAACAGCCTAAGAGAAAGAAGAAAAAAAGAATCATTAGAGCAGTCTACTAGGCCACCCTTCGTAGCAGAGCTTGTTCAGACTCAATAGATAGCTATTTAGCATCTCGTATTTACCTCGTAGCACTTAGTCCTAAATATAACCACATAATAGGTTGGGTAATTACATTTCTTTAGTGTCTGACTCTCATTCCAGACTGTGAGCTCTTTGGGTTCAGGACCCTGTTTATCTTGTTCAGGGCCATGTCTGAGTACCTAGCTCAGTGCCTAGCACATAGCCAGCTTTCAGTATTTGTTAAATGAATGGGCTAAAATAATGGGATTATGTTGGGACAGCAGCTATGCTGGAAGACCATGCCTTCCTGAGTATAAAATGATGATAAATCAGACTTTTGTTTGAGGCACTAGACTATTCAGGTAACTGATTCTTTGTTGCTTATTGGAAATGTGGCCTGACAGGAAGATTTCAGAAGGGGCAGTGAAACTAGAATATTAGGTGTTCATCCCTGGTTCAGAGTGGTGAAGGCTCCTGTCATTGTGAACTTTACCAGAAGCTCTACAGTCAAACCCCAGTTATCTCTTTGATGCTAATGACCATTTCCAGTGTAGAAACCATCTCCACTTGGCCCTGCAAGATGTACTGCAGCTCCCTGTTTTATCTGGAATTTAGGCGTCACGTATGGACTAAGCTGAGAACTAGCCAGATATTATTGTACTTTTTAGATTTTTTAAAAAGATATACCCTTTATAACATGATAACAAGACCCATAAGTGAAACTACATGGAGTGTTTTATTCACATGAGCTCAAGGGGAAGTAGCAGAGTCATAGAGCCTCAGATTGGGGAGCTTCTGAAGTCCATACTTTACGTTGCAAACATAACCTCTACAATAACTTCTCAAGCTCCAGTTGTGAAGATTGGCGTGTCAAGAATTGAAGGGGCTGAGGCCGGCCCGTGGCTCACTTGGGAGAGTGTGGTGCTGATAACACCAAGTTAAGGGTTAAGATCCCCTTACCAGTCATCTTTAAAAAAAAGAATTGAAGGGGCTGGGAAATGGGCTGGGCAGGAGCTAGTCCTTGGGAATGGATAAGTCATGGGGAACAAACACAGAAAGGGAAGACCTGGCAAGGACTTTGCCAGGGAGTTGCTATGAAGGTGGAAATAGATTCTAAAAGGATAAAGCAAGAGGTTGGTGCAGAATCAGGATGTGTAGGTACCAGCAACAGGGACCAAGCCAACAGTTTATGTCCTTTCTATTCTGCCTCAATTTGAAGAAACTCTCAGCCCAGGCATACCAGCGGGTTCCAAGACCACTAGGGGAGTCCAGAACACTGGATGGATGTTGCTGGGGATGGGAAGAGGGCAGCAGTGTCTGGAATCAGATGAAAGTGATGCTCTTAGAGCTGTGGCAGTTGCTGAGATCAACTGACAGTGAGGTCAATACAATTCAGTAGATGGTTCTTGAATAATACAGGTGTAGCTCATGTGATAAGAGTTGTGTTAATAGCAGAGAAACAATAATGGCAGATAAAGTCGTAAATGATTGACATGCTTTAGGAGTAGAGAGGAAGAAGTGGTCACTTATGGTCAAAATACAGATTGTTTTAAGAAAAACTGAGGCATTTGGGGTTTCAAAACCACTTATTGGCACCAACATTTATAGAAAGCCTACTCTATTCCAGGCATCATGCTTGGTCAAAGCCCTTCAGACCTACTCACCTTCCTTTTGTTTTCCCTTTATATGCTAAACTGAGAGTGTGAGTAAAGAGAAAACATTGCTGATATTCCATTCAGGAAAATCACACAATATGAGAAGGCTGTCTTGGCAATCTCAGGGTTCTCCAAGCTGTAGATGTTCCAGAGTCTAGGGAAATAGTTGCGGCTCACAGAATGTTCCTTCCTGCTTTGGCACTTAACACAGAGATGGTAAACTTGCCCTCATATATTACCTCTATGTAGGAATATTAAAATTGTAAATTACATGCATTTTCCTAAAACACAGTCCTTTCACTGGGATCTGAAATAGCAACTCTGGGTATCACTTGGCTTGCCAGTCAACACTGATCTGAAGATGAGAAGCTAAAACCTCCAGATCCGCCTCCATTTGATGTGTTATCGGCTGCTACACCAGATCCTCCTAAAAAGATAGCAAAGGAGCTGAGGTTGTTGTTTGCTTTCTCACTCATCTAAACTTTTTGCTTAAAATTATGGAATCTCAGAGCCTTACAGGTGATCAAGATGTTTTTAAATAAACTGCTTAGTCTAAGTTAAGTGTGGAGATACAGTTCCCACTTTAAAGGAATTCATAGTCTACTGAGGAGACAGGCCAACCAAAGAGATCATTTCAATACATTATGGTAGGTGCTGAGATGCAGCACCTTCTAGAAGGAGCAAGCGTCGAAATCAGCTGGAGACCTCAGGGAGGGCTTCACAGAGTTGGCAAAGCTTGAAATGAATCTTTAAGGAGAAGTTTGCAGTGCAGTGAAAGAGCAAAGGGAACGGTGTTCCAAGCAAAGGGCTCAGCATAATTGTTGGATGCATGAATTTTAAATCAACTAATCCTGGCCCTTAGTTCGTTAATATGTTTAGCAGCTTCTAAGAAATTCACTCTCCTCATTTTTGTGACAATTGTGTGCATTGTTTAAAGATAATGAGAAAAAGAAAGGGCTTTAAGAGCCACTAAGAAAAAGGAAGATGGGAATAAAGCATAGGGAAGGGAGAAGAGAAGAGGAGAAAGGAAAGCAATATTTATTATTTATTATGTGCCGGGTGGTTTTACATTATCTCACTTAGTGTTATTATTTCCATTTCATAAATGAAGAAAACGTGGTTCAGAGAGATGAATGAATTTCTTCACCCTAATTTCACCTTTCAGTCCTCTCCTGTCCCCCATTCCCACTCTAACTCTACCTCAGACCTCTCTTTGAAGCTCCCACCTGCCTCCTTACCACCACCACTTGGATTCCTAGTGGACACTCTGACTTAACCAGTTCAAAATGTTGCGAATAACTTTCCCACCATACCTGCTCCTTCTCCACTCTTCCCGTGGCACTTCCCCATCCACTTGCGCAAGCCAGAAGTCTGGGAGTCACGCTTTGACCTTTCCCTCGCCCTCAGCTCCACATTCAATGAGGATTCAACTCAATCTCAGTCATTCTGCCTCTAAAACATATCGCGCATACATTCACTTCTGCCCGGCTTGTCTGCTGCCCCCCTGAATCAGACCGTTGTCCCCTGTCATCTCTGATTGCCGGAATAGTCTTCTGTTTGATATCTCACGTCCATTCTTGCCACTTCCCAGTCCAGCCTCTCTACCTTGAAGCCCAGGAAGCTTTTTAAGACACACGGACCCTAGAGTCAAGCCCACAATCCTTAGCCTGGCAGGATCTGCTCCCTGTCCCCCCTGTCCCTCGCCTCACCTTGGGGTCTGTGCACCCTGCCCAGGCCACTCTCCCCACCTCTTCACATGCTGGCTCCTTCTCATCCTTCAGATCTTAGCTTAAATGCCATTTCCTCAGAGAACTCTTCCCAATCTAAAACAGATTTCACCTATCTTTCTATTTCTTGTATGTATGACAGATTGAAATTATTTATTTGTGTGCTTAACTATTTAATGTCTATCTCCTCCACTAAGTGTGAGCTCTGGAATGGCACACATATTCTGGGGCACTAAAATATTCAGATAAGTGATTCTTCATTGCTTATTGGAAATGTGGCCTGACAGGAAGACTTCAGAGGTGGCAGTGAAACTAGAATGTTAGGTGTCCATCCCTGGTTCAGAGTGGTGAAGACTTTCTCCACTGTGAACCTCACCAGAAGCTCTACAGTCAAACCCCAATTGTCTCTTTAATGCTAATGACCATTTTCAGTGTAGAAACCATTTCTATTTGGGGCCTATGAGATGTATGGCAGCTCTTTCTCTTGTTCCCCACTAAATCATCAACACCTTGCATAGCACTAAGCACAGAATAGGTATTCATATGTTATACTTTAGTATATTACATGTATTCTGTTTAAAGGGAATATTACATGAAACGTGTTTAGGATAAAGGAGATCTTGGATTTAAACCCACCTCTGCCTGATGCCAAAGACCATGCTCTTTCCTCTCTGTTGTACTGTCTTCCAGTGGGTAAAACCCAACATGGATTATTCCTGGAGTTTGTTTCAGGGAAGGGATAGAGAGCCTTCAAAAGCTTGATCCTGACTAGAAAGCGAATGCTCTGAGGCTAAGGGTCATGTCTTCATTGTTTAGTAAAGTGCCTGGCACAGGGTAGGTGCTCAATAAATAATGAATGAATGAACAAGTGTACCATGAGAAACTGTCAGGTTTCTAATATGAGCAAATGGGCAGAGGCACCATTTGCTGAGGTGAGTAGGGGAGAGGAAGAGCAGATTTGATGGTGGGGTGGGGAGGAGTAGGGAGAAATGAAGAAAGAGCTTCGTTCCAGAATGGCATGCAGAGCAAGGCACAGTTGTCAAGAAGCATGTTGTGTTTTGAGAACAATGAGAAGTGTATTCATTCAATCGTTTATTTATTTAATAATTAATTTAATCAACAAATACCTATTTAAAGCTTAGTATAGTCGAGCACTGTGCTAGGTGTTAAACATATGATAATAAATCAGGCAAAGTTAAGAAAGGGAAATGGACAAGAAAACAGGCATTGGGCTGGCTGATTAGCTCAGTTGGTCAGAGCATGGTGCTGATAACAGTAAGATCCAGTGTTCAATCCCTGTCCCAGCCAGCCATCAAAACAAAAAGAAAAGAAAAGAAGAAAACAGGTATTAAACGCAGAATGGTTAGTGCCACTATCAAAGTAAGCACAGGGTGCTGTGGGGCTTTGTAAGTGGAAGCAACAAGACTTCCTAGGGAAAGTAACAACTCAACCTCATCCTTAAGAATGGAGGAAGTAGGTGCTAGCCTAACTAAAAGCCAGAAAAAGAGTGTTCCAAGCAGAGGAAGTAGCATGTGCAAAAGCCCGGCAGTAAAAGAAAGCAAAGCCTTCCGTGAACTACAAATAGTTCAGTACGGTGGGACTTGTAGTGTTGGGAGCTGGGTGCTCCATGGAGAGTAGTGAGAAACCCAAGTTGGGAATCTCCTTGACATCCCTCCCATCTGTCCATTTAGAGTGAACAGAGAGCTCTGAAAGTCAAGTGCGGATGTTAGCAAGTGCTGTGGCTCACAGGAAGGTGAGTGAGGGGAAGGTGAGGAGACAGAGTGGGGTTGGAATCATAACCTTGGACCAATTGTTAGGAGCCATGTTTGCCATAATAGAGTGTGACGACTAGGGGCAATCGGTAGCCATTGAAAAGTTTTAATTGGGAAGGGTGGTGGTGGTGGTTGACGTGATCCATATATTAGAAAGACATCTCATGGCTAGTGTGAAAAATGGATTAGCAGGGACATGACCAGAAGCTACCGTATTTTCTGTCAAGAAGACATTCTTCATTTGGGAAAAAAAAATGGTAAGAAAATACTGAAGTCCAAGATTGTGTGTGTGTGTGTGTGTGTGTGCGCGCACGCGCGCGCGCGTGTGATTGTAAGAAACTCTCTACATGAGTCTCAAGT
>NW_007738345.1:0-28336 GCF_000696425.1 Galeopterus variegatus | reverse complement strand
TGTGTGTGTGTGTGTGTGTGTGTGCGTGCGCGCGCACGTGTGTGATTATAAGAAACTCTCTACATGAGTCTCAAATCTGACCTTCATGGTCATCCGAACCCCTTGCCACTTGCCTCGCCTGCCATGTGCTTGCATGCCTCTTTGCCCTGACACATTTTGCCTCCTCTGTTTGAAAGGTTCTCTCTGCCTCTTGTCCATCTTAAAGTAAAACTGTAAGTTCAAGCCTTCCCTACTCCTCTTCCCCTGGGCAGACTTAACATTTCTCTCATCTGGGCTACCATATCCCTCTTGACATAACTGTGTAATAATTACTGTTTTCTTATCTGTCTCCCAAACTGGACTATACACTCCTCCAGGGCTAAGACTGTGCAAGTTTCTTTTATCCCCAACATCAGGTATGGTTCACGGTAAGCAGTAGATACTCAATAAATATTAAATGGATTGGAATTTATTGGAATACTAATAAACTGGAAGGATCTAATAATGTGAAATTTAGTAAATGTAAATTCCTGCACTTGTATCCAAAACTTCAGCTGCACCAACAGAGGATAAGAAAGCAAGATTATCCACTCAGAAAATATCTCTTGAATATCAAGTACATGCCAGGTACTGTGTCTAACACTGGATGTAAAGCAGGGACCTAGGGAGACATGTTCTTTGCCCTTACAAAGTTTACAATCTACTCAGATGACAGATTTTAAACAAGTAACCAAATGTAAGTGAAATGCTCTAGAAAAAAATATAGAGTACAACAGAGACCTAACCTAGTCTGGACCATTGAGGAAGACTCTATGAGGAAGAGAAATATGAGCTAACCTGAAAGACTTCTAGTTTTTTAGGCAAAGTCAAGGGTCAGAAGATATGGTTTTCAGCAAATCTCAGCTCTATTGTTACTTCTGTAGGCAAGCCTTCCCTGACTTTCCTGAGGAGGCCACATCTCCTTGTAGCAACACAGATCTCTCGCAGAACTTATCTCTGTTAGACTTATCTCCGCTTTTTTTAGATTCACGTTTATTTCTGCCATTACTTGATTAATGCCCATCACCCCCACTAGACTCTGTGCATGGCGAAGGGACCTGTCTCTGTGCTCACCAGGGTATTCCCAGTGCCCAGCACAGGAGCTGGCATATAGTAGGCTCTCAATTGATGTCTACTGAATGAATGAAAGAATAAATGAATGAATTAGCAACTGAATGAATAAGGGGATAGCATTCCAGGCAGAGGGAACAAGCACCAAAGACCAATGTGTCTGGGGCACACAGTGAGGGGGAGACCAAGTGTCCGAGAAAATCTGAGGGTTTGGTTGACTATCAACTATGTATGAAACAACAAAGGAAAATGGCTGTGACTTCAGGCTTTATTAAGAAAAATCCTGTCTCTACTCTACCCTGGCCAGACTAAACCTATGGTGTTGTTTTCTCTCCTGGGGGCCACACTTTAGAAAGGACTGTGACAAATGTTTGCAAAACATTTCCATGTGGGAAGCTCCATCACATAATGGAAAGATCATGGGATTTCTGTGTCAGATAGACATGAATTTGAAATTTCAGCTCTACCACTTGCTAGCTAAATTGGACAAATAACTTCTCAGAGCCTCTTTTCCTGTCCATAAAATAGAAACGATAATATCTGTAGTTCTGAAAGATAAATGAAATAACATGCAAAATGCCTAACAAAGTGCCTGGCACACAATAGGTACCCAGTAAATGTGAGCCCCGCATCTATTAGAAGAAGCAGAACTCTGGGCTATTTGAGTTAAGGAAGCCTTCTTGAAGGGAGTAAAATTTGAAATGGTCACTTAAGGGCTGGGGGATTCTATTTTATGGAAGAAAAGAGAGAGACCCTGGTTGAGGGGGGTGGGCAATAGCTGAGCACAGCACTGTGTTGGGCTCTTTGCAGGGATGGAGAGAACCAAGTAGAGCCCAGTCTGAGCTCCATGCCAAAAATTTCCCTCCTGGGCAGAGACCTTCTGTGCCTGATCTCACCTTCCCAACAGTAAAGTAATGCCCGGGAACCATCTCTGACTAGTGCACCCATTTTGGAAAGGAGGGAACCTATAGCTTGGTTTAAGAGTTGCTCACAAATTTAGACAACCTCTGAGACCCAGCGCTCTCAGAGTTTGTATAGTACATGCACTCCACTAATGGAAGTTTGAGCAAGTAGGAGTGTGTGTGTATGTGTGCGTGCATGCGTGTGTGCGCACTCAGCAAAGACAAAACAAAGCACGCCACCTACATTGTCCTTGGAGCTTGGCAGTAGCAACTAACAGCAGCCCATCCGGAGAGTAGCACTGGGTATGGAAGGACAAGTAAGGGAGAAGGAAGGCGAGAGATGGGGAAGGACATATGTTCAAAAATAAACACTGCCTCCTGCTAAATGGTCTAGAAAGCATCTGTAAGAGGGGCTCTGGGCTGTGGGGTTTCTGAGGATGGTTAGTAGGGGAGTGTTTTGTCTGTAGAGTTGGGGTTGGGGGCTTCCACATCCTGCCCACTGCCACATCTGGGAAAGTCATCTGTGCTGGGCTGATGGCTCCCTGAGCACTCCTGCTTTAATGGCTCGTGGTGCCGCAAGAAGTGGCCCTATAATGGCCATTCCAGGCCGCCTTGGAGAAGGGTCTAGGGCAGGCCCCAGGCAGCCTATTTGCTTTTCTGCCACCCCAGGCCATCCACCACCCTTTGCCTAGGAGAGCTGGCCTGCATCCGGGGTGGGAGTCTCCAACTGTGCGGAGACCATGGGACTAGAAGGCTTTGGCATTCAGACTAGGAAAAGGACCTGGTCCTACCCTTCCTGACTGCCATCCACTAAGGCCCCAGCTCCTCCATCCATCACTGTTTTCTTTCTTCCTTTTCTGCAGCTCTGTCTCACCTCTTTGCAAAAGAAGGAGGTTCAGGGTTATGGGGTTACCTCAAGACTGAGTGGTGCAGAAAGGGCAGTAATGCCACGTTTTGGAAGATCGGCTACACCTTGTGAAGCAAAGTGTTAGGGACAGATATGACAGGGTAAGCAGAGAGGTGTGCCGAGAGGGCTCTGAGGATGCTACCTCTGTTGTCGCCCAAGACCCAAGAGGACCCACTAGTAATTTCTGCCCTCACAATCCAGCATAGCCCCATCGTCTACAGTCCCTGAGTCTGAGCCAGATAGCTACAGGTGCAGACAAACCTGCTTGCCAGTGAACTCTGGCATGGGATATTGTAATGGTACGGTCCCCTTGCCTTGTTGACAATCCTGGAGAATCAACCAAGACCCAAGAGGACCCACTAGTAATTTCTGCCCTCACAATCCAGCATAGCCCCATCGTCGACAGTCCCTGAGTCTGAGCCAGATAGCTACAGGTGCAGACAAACCTGCTTGCCAGTGAACTCTGGCATGGGATATTGTAATGGTATGGTCCCCTTGCCTTGTTGACAATCCTGGAGAATCAACAGGGGACCCAAGAGAAGGAGCGTTGCATGTAGAGATACCTGCCAGTTGTAAGGATCGAGCAAGAGATCACAGCTTCAGCAAGAGTGAGATACCACCCCCACCCCCACTATGGTGCCCCAGCCACAGCCTGGCCAGAGTGGGGGCCCAAAAGTGCGTGGGGAGAAGCCGGAGGGGGGCGAGGGGAGGGGACGGCTTGCGAGGGCTCGTAAAGCTGCAGGTGTGAGGTGTTGTTATTTAGTCTAGAGCCTGGTATGTGACAGCCCGGGCCCTCTCTCCTGCGAACTGCCTCTGCCACCGCCTCTCCTGGCCAGATAATTAGTCCATTACGACTCTCCCACCTCGGGTGGGTGGGGGCAGGGTGAGAGCCCACCCTCAGACTCCTTGTAATTCAACTTCCTGTGTTTTATGGAAGCGGGCTGTTGGGGGCAGAGAGAAAGGCCGGTCCTGGGCTGGGCCAAGCCCGTCCCCGGCTCCCAGCCCCCCACCTCCCTCCTTCCACCCAAACCCGGTTGCTGTGGTGACCAAATGTTATTTCCCAGCTTCGAGTTCGAACTGATGGGCAGAAGTTTCTTCCACCCCTCACCTGCCTCAAGCCTGGACGCGGGTCGGCCCCTCTCCAGCCGCGTCGCGCCCTGCCCGTCCCTCCCTCGCGTGTCCCCTCTGTCTCTCTATTTTTATTACACGCTTATCGCCTTTTTCCCTCCTGCTTTTGAAATTGATTTCCTTTCCTTTCTCCCCCTATTCAGGACCTAAACGCTGAATGTTCGATATTTCATTTGAGACCGCTAATCGCATTACTGCCCTTGACGTTTTACAGATATCATATTATGGGCGCAAATTTGGCAAATTATTAGCGCTGTAATGTATAGCTTGTCAGAGGTATTTAAGACGCTAAGAGCCCAAGGCTTATCGGGGTTAGCAGAGAGCTCTCGTTGAGCTTTTGAAATGCAGAGAGCCAGTTATAAAACACACTGTGACTCTCTTCAGCTGGTGAAAAAAAGGAAAAGAGAAAAAGAGAAAGAAAAAGAAAAAAAATGTCACCCGTCTATCAGAGGCTTCCAGGGCTGATAACAAGCAAAATTCTTCTCTGTGGGTTTCACTGGAAATGTGAGAAGCTTTTAAAACATTTCTCAAGCTGTCTGGAAAAGAAAAAAATCTTTATTGAAAGGATGTAGCAATCTTTTTTACTGTGGCCTATTTATCTCTGGGGAAAAAGCTGTAACAAGAAGATCCCCTACTGGTCATCAGCCGTGGCAGGGCCTGCCTGGCTTTGGTGCCAGGACTTTGGTGTGGGGGGCTTGCTGAGAGATGGGGGGGACACCTTTGGCAAAAGGGGGAAAGGCTGCTGACTGGGGTGCCTTCCTCTGGGGCAGGCAGCATCCCGCACACCCAGCATAGTGCTCAGGGATCAGCAGACACAGGACATCAAATCCTTTTTGAATGAATGGTTGATTGAACCAACCAACGAACAAACAAAATGAATGGAGCCTTGAAACCGCTGCCCCACTTTGGCCAGCCTGACTGTGCCCCATACCTGTTTACCCCGCTAGCATTGCAGGAAGGTACCTTTGCTGACACCACTCTCCATACAGGTGTTCCTCACCCTCACACAAACATCCCTGCTTTTGCGAGGCTACGCCATGCCCTCCCCCTTCTCGTCACTCTCCTCTGCTGTTGACATCTCCCCTCTATTCAGTGAACGTTGGCACTTGGCGCAGTGTCTCCCTGCTCCCCCCTATTCCTGCCTTCATCCTGGGAATTTCTGCACCCACATGGACCATCCTAGTCCTAGGATTCTCTACCCCAGTATCCTTCACTCCTACAGCAGAAGTCTGCAGAAACACACCCAATCCGCAGTCTCACCATCTCCCAGAATTTCTTCACTTCGGAAATCATGAACTCAGAAATCCCACTTTCCAACCAGAGCCTCCTAACCTTATATCTGTTCTACTTCCTCACTCCCACTGAATCTGTATTTTGACCTCATTTAGACATTCAATCCCTAGACCATTCCTCATCTAACAAGCCCATCATTCTCTCCTAGCTTCACTTCCTTTCCTACCTAACCTTGACCCTTTGATCAATCTCTTTAAAGAATTTCTTTGTGCTATTTTCTTACCCCTTTGCCTTTCTGTCCCACCTATTTTCCTACCTCAAATCCCAAATCCATATAAGCATTTTCTCCTCTACTTCTGGCCTGGCGATGCTTGACTGAGAAAATCACATGCCCATCCCAACTGGTGTCCATGTCAGCCAGGTCCTGAATGCCTCTCACTGGTCCTTCTGCTTGTCCTATAATCGATTCTCTTTCCCATTTCCCACAGCAGTTGTTTTAAACCTTTCTCTCCCTCAAAAAAGTTTCTTCCCTATCTCTATTTATTTTATTCTCCATAGATGACTTCATTTCCTGCTTTTCAGAAAGAATAGAGGCCAGCAGGCTCAACCTTTTTTCCCCTCCTAACCTTGCCCTTGACCCTGGTGGTCATCTTCACCGACTTACGTCCTGAACCATATGAATCCTTCCACCAGTGCCCATCACTCCTGCTCCCTGAAACTTTGCACCACCATCTCTTCTCTTGCATCTTAAATTTCCCTCTTCCTACCACATGTTTCCTTCAAACACCCTCAGATCTCCCCTTTAAACCTTCTTTTAGTCTTAACCTCCAAGCTCCTTGCTGCCCCACCTTCCTCTTCCTCATTACTGATAAACTTACTCGAAAGCGCTGTCACTCTTATTACCTCCACTTCCTCACCTCCCATTCGCTCAGCCCGTTGTAGACTATGTCCCATCTCACTACTTCTCTGACATTTTGATCACCTTTGGGTCTGATCTACTTCTCATTTCTTGGCTTCTCCTTCACAAATCCCTTCAGTGTTGTTACTGCTTACCTCTCTTCTTGCCTTACACATCTGCCCAGGGTGAGCCCATCCATGCCCATTGCTTCACTTGCCATCTAAACACCGATGACTGCCATGTCTACAACATCAACCTCAACTTCTCTCCTGAGCTTCATGCCCAAATTCCAACTGCCAACCTACTACCTGCCCTTGAATCCTTGCAAAGCACCCCAGACCCAACATATTCAAAACTGACATCATTCTATTTTTCTAAGTCTGCAATTTAAATGATCCCTAAGCACCATCTAACCAAACACTCAAGCAGAAACCTGGTTTGACATATATTCTTCTCTTTCTTTTCCCTTTATCTGTCCTAAGAAAGAAAGAGAGAGGGAGGGAGGGAGGAAGGGAAAGCAAGGAAGGAAGGAAGGAAGGAAGAGAGGAAGGAAGGAAAAGAAATGACATCTTGGGGAGTGGGAGAAGAGTAAGTATCTTGCCTTGTACCTTATATCAGAATAAATTCCAGATGAACTAAAAAGTAAAATGCAAAGGATAAAGCCATAGCTGATCTCTATTAGACAGGGATGTGTAACTGGTTAGAGAAAGACTTTCTTAATGTAAACACGATGGAAGAACTCACCAAAACATTTCACTTACTATACATACAACAACAAAAGCCCCACCATAAACAAAAACTAAAGGTAGATGCCACCTAAAAAGCAAAGATTGGCAGTAAACATAGTAGAACCTTTGATGTCCTTAATATGTAAAGAGGTCTTACAAATCAATAAAAAGTACTAATGGTTCAATATAAAATGGACTAAGACATGAACAAGCTGTTCATAAAAGAAATATGAAAATCTCCAAATTAATATAGCTAATATAGATTAAATAAATGAGATAATATTATTGCCCATATGAATTGGCAACTTTTTAAAATTGTAAAGCTCATGGGGCCGAAATATAGATTAAATAAATGAGATAATATTATTGCCCATATGAATTGGCAACTTTTTAAAATTATAAAGCTCATGGGGCCGACCCGGTGGTGCACTGCGCTAGTGCGCCGCTTGGGAAGCACGGCAGCGCTCCCGCCAAGGGTTCGGATCCCACATACAGACCGGTTCCCGCTCACTGGCTGAGCGAGGCACGGGGGCAACACCGAGGGTTGCGATCCCGTTGCCGGTCCCGGTCCGGTACAGGGGCGACACTGAGGGTTGCGATCCGTTGCCGGACATGGAAAAAAGACAAAAAAAAAATTATAAAGCTCAGTGCTAATAGGATGGAGTTAGACAGGCATTCTTATGTACTATTGGTGAAAGCATACTTGTATAACCTTTCTACAAGCAATTTTGTAATGTGTAGCAAAAAACCTTAAAATATTCATGTCCTTTATTTTAGTAATTCTCTTCTTGGAATCTATTCTAAGAAAATAATTGGAAATGTGGCCAAAGATTTATGATTAAGGATCATCATTTCAGTATTATTTATAGCAGGGAAAATCTAGAAACAACCTAAATGTTCAACAACAAGAGAACGGTTATATAAATTATAGTACAATCATATGATGGAATATTGTGCAGCCATTGAAAAATCATGTTTTTGAATATTTCAGCAAAGATCCTAAAATAAGTAAAAATAATGCATAGAAAACAAAAGGAATTACTCTAATATATTAAGAGTGGGCAGTGGGATTATAGGTCACTTAGTTCCCTTCTTTTTATTTATTTTATTTTATTTTTTTCCTTTTTGTCTTTTTTCGTGACCGGCAACGGATCACAACGCTCAGTGTTGCGCCCGCACCGGGCCGGGACTGGCAACGGGATCGCAACCCTCGGTGTTGCGTCTGCACCTCGCTCAGCCAGTGAGTGGCCGGTCTGTATGTGGGATCCGAACCCTCGGCGGGAGCGCCGCCACGCTCCCAAGCAGTGCACTGTAGCAGTGTGCCACTGGGCCGGCCCCCTTAGTTCCCTTCTTTAGAGTCCCCGAACCCTCGGCGGGAGCGCCGCCACGCTCCCAAGCGGTGCACTGTAGCAGTGTGCCACCAGGCCGGCCCCCTTAGTTCCCTTCTTTAGAGTCCTGTTGATCTTCTAAATTACCTACAATAGATGAATATTACTTTTACAATCAGAAAAAAAAGTGTTATTTAGAAAAACAATTCTGATCATAGAGTCAGCGTTCATCCTTCAGTGAGTGTGCTTCTATTTCCTCTAGTCTCTCTCCACTTCAGTTCTTTCTTACATCCCCTGCTAGTGATCTTTTCAAAACACAGATGTGACTGTGTCGCTCTTCTTCTTAGATTCCTCCCATGCTTCCTGTAATCCTCAAGGTAAATTCAGGGTTCTCAATAAGTTGCACTAAGTGATTCACAATCCAGCCCCAAACTATTTCTTCAGTCACATCTCCCATATAACTCATCTTTCCCTAAACATACCCTGCTTTTGCACGAGTCCACGGCTTTGCATGTCTTGTACTCTTCCTTCCCTTTTCCATCTGGAAAGAGTATTTCTTCAAAACTCAGCTCCAGTATCATCTCCCTGGTGAGACTCACACTATGCCAAGCACTTAGTTGTTCTGGCTGATGTGTGCCCAAAGCACCTCGCCAGACCCCTATTACAGCGGTGAAACCCACTGGACTGTATGCACTCAAAGGCCAAGGTCTTTCCCTTATTTTTGCTTATTTTCTCAGCACCTATCACAATGCCTGACATGTAGTAGGTGTTAAATGAATATCAAATGAGTAATTAAGTTGAGGATTTCTGACTTTTCCCTTCCCCTATGAGGACAGAGAACGGGAGGGAGAGAGTCCCAATAGTCATGACATTTCAGGGTCAGAAGAGCTCTTAAAAATTATCTGGTCCCATCCTCCGTGTTGGAATTCCCTCTATTAGGACCAGTTATCATTCAACCTCTGCTTGAATGCCTCCTATAAGGGGGAGCTCATTGCTCTTCAAAGCAGTACTTGTTTGGATATCTCTGATTGTTAGAAAATACTTTACCTAAAACAAGCCCAAATCTTAGAATGAACCTAAATTAGCTTTAACTTTCACCAGCTGTTCTTGGTTTTCCTCGTGGAGGAAATACAAGCATCAGCTCCCTCTGCCTTTATAAGCTCCTTTTTATAAACTGATGATCTCCCCTTTCTTTCTATGGTGCTGAGTCTCCCCCTCCTTTGCTGTGTTGTTCACTCTCCTCTGAAGTCACCACGGATGATCTCTATCTCAGTTATTATGCTCCTAATAATTCATAATGATGTCTTACATACGTAAAACTTTATGGTTTACAATAGGCCTTCACACATATTATTATTTGGGGCTCTAAAAGAATAGTGCCCAGACCAGGGCAGAGTAGGGTGAGCCTGTCACTGCTTTATGAATGCAGCTAAATGTCACATTAGCTGCTGACTCTGTTGAGCTTCTCAACTAAAACCCCTAACTCTTTTCACTGCTGAGTCATGTCTCCTTCCTCTTGTTCTTATTCTGTTGGGTTTTTGGATCCAAATTCAGATCTTTAAAGTTATTGTTATTATTATCTTCTACTATTTATTGAATCATCCCTACTATATACCAGAGGTAAACACATCAGATATATGCATATGTTGATATCTTTTATCACACATTTTATTCCTTATTAAAACTATGTGTGGGCATTATTATTTCCATTTTACAGGTAAGAAAGCTGAAGCTAAGAAAGGTAAGCAATTTTCCCAAAGTTGGATGGTTTATAAGAGGCAGAATCGTTTACCAACTTCAAAGCCCATGCTTTTTAAAAAAAATTGTAACAGTGTGCCTGTCAAAAAGGAAGGAGGAATAGAACAGTATGACTTGAGTGTTTGCCTGATGACCAACCCAGTCTTAGGAGCATTGCATTCATTATCTCAGTTAATCCCCACAACAGTCCTGTGAAAAGCATCAGTAACCTTCTTGCTGTCCATCTACATCTCCTGCAAATAGGGACAGCCCAAAGCAGAGGGAGCTACTGAGGCTTTCTGCTGACTGGCTGTGCAGACCCATGGGAGGAAGAGGGGAGCTCCCTAGGGGAGTGGGAGTACAGCTGCCCAGCTCTGCAGGACTGAGCCACCATGGGGCAGTCCCTGGACCTAGTCAGTCCCTACTTGCACCTTTAAGACTAGACCGAAAGGAAGGAGAAAATAGATGGCAATAAAATAGAGGGCTTCCAATATCACAGACCCAGGGGTTTGTTCCTTCTCTTTGGTCTTGGCAGGGGGTGGGGAGGCTGCCCAGCTTTGTGTGCCTAGAGGCAAGACTAAACTAAAGTCCACTGAAAGCTCTAGGTTGGTGTATTGATGGGAGTTTAAAGCTTCAGTCAAAGCTGGTTCTTCCAAAGTGTGCAATAAATAAAAACATGTATTAAGTGCTTGCTCTAGGCCAGGCTCTATACTAGGTGCTGGAACTACAAAGGATAAGACACCTGCCTTGAAGAGGTTCAAAAGCTACTGACTGACACTGAGCTAGAGGTAAGTAGAGGGTACTTTGGGCACATAAAGGTCACCTAGACCAGACTAGGGGTGGAGTGAGAGAAATGCTTCTGCAGGAGATGATACCCAACTCAAGTCAGGAGAAGTTGGCAGTGGAAAAAAGTGGATGAGCATTCCAGGCAGAGGGATCAGAATGAGCAAAACAGAGAGGTATAAGAAGGCATCTTTGTTAGGAGGACTAGACCCAATTCAGAGTTGCAGGGGCATAGCATGAGAGGCAGAGTGAGAAGATGAACCTGAAGAGGGAGGAGATGGGTACAGCTCATGGAAGATCCTGTAGGCTCTGCTGAAGAGCTTGAACTTGATTCTTGAGTCAATTCGAATAATGATTACATCTAAATCCAAAATACCATCTATCACTGTTGGATTCTGCCAGATCATTGGTGTTTAGTCTGGTTTAGAGGCGTGACCACCCTTCAGCCAAATGTTCTTTCCTTAGCTTTGGGGATTATCAGGTATCAGAATGAGGTTGCATTCCTTTATCATCACTGCCATCAACAGCAGCATAGTTGCCACCATAATAACCGAATGATAAAACTTGGCACTGTACAAGGGAAAAAGTGTGGTCCTCTATTTTGTCCACCTAAAGTGTGTGATACATTGAAGCATGCATCTGGCATTAGAAAATGGACAAATGGTCACTTCTCTGGCCATTTGTGGTTTGATGCGGACAGACATTTAGAGGATGTAGAGACTTAAAACAACAAAGAACATATCTGGAACAGAAATTTACTAAATATTTTTAAGTTCCTAAGTGGAGATGTTATTCAAAGGGGAACAAAGTGAACTATTGAATTGTCCAGATAGCATTTGACCAGGGAGCGATGGTGGTTACAGCTTCTCTTGTTAGGAGGAGTGAAGCCTTCTGGCTTCGTGGGGGTGGCAGCAGTCATGGTGGCACAGAGAGAACAATGTCGTCAGATCTCCTGTGCCCTCGAGGAGTGGCTTCGGACACACCCTCCCTTCAGGAGGCAGCTTCTTCTGAAAAATGTGTAGGAGCTCCTCCTGGGATTTCCTTGCCTTGTATACTATTTGGGTCCTTTGGAAGGAGCCCAGCATCCAGGACAGATGTGTTCAAGGTTTGATTATTTAATTTGTGAATCAGCAGACCCCCTGTGGATCACTAGAGGGAGTGTGGCTGTTCAGGGTACATCCCCAGCCTTTGAAGTTAACATCCATTTCCAGACACTGCCCTCATCCTTTCCAATACCCATCACAGCACAGAGCAAGATGGAATTGAATCACTGTCCTGCTGCAGTTCCTGGGTGACCACTAAGGTTGATGTCCACTTACAGGTCTGGGAGGACACATGAGGCCTACTTGAGGCTCTGGCCAGAGAGCTGCCTTTGAAGAATTGGTTTCGTCCACCCCGTGGCCCAGTCCTGTGTGCTGTGGGTGTAGGCCGTTCAGTAGAGACCTTCCTAGGAGAATATAATGAGAACTCTGCAAATCTCCCTCAGCCTGGGGAGGAGCGAGAAGGGGTAGAGAAGTATGACAGGGCCCTGACACCTCTTCCTGCTCCATTACTAAATAAGGGTGTTCCCGATCATCTAACATAAAGGAACTGAGGCAGGTAGCCTTCTCTGTTTCCAAATCCCAGGGCCTTTCCTGCATTTGCTGACAGTGACGGAGTAGGGTGACCTTGGAGGTGTGGCTTGGACCTAGTAGGCTGGCTGGGAAACCCGGAGCACTGAGTGGGTGGCTGGGTTGTGCGAGCACCTTGAAGGGGAGAGGCAGAAACAAACTCTGCAAGAACCACTGATCTCCAGAACATCCTCCCAGAGCAGGTTGCCTTTGCTACAATTCATTCAATGACAGCTTCGGGGATAAGGCAGTGGGGGTGAGGTGTTGCTTTGAGCTGGGTCGCCTGAGCGGCTACTTGGGAAGATTAGAGAGAAAGTGGTGCAGATTTACAAGACCTCATTAAACAGCCCGTGGGGCTGATACAGGCCTTATACTTGGAGGTTCTCAGCTGTCCAAAAGGCCGTGGCCCTGCGTCTCCAGGGCCTGGAACAGTAGGCCCGCAGGCTCTCTCGGCTCTCACCCTCCTGGGCTTTCCTCCTGAGCTACGGAGATGGGAAGGACGATCCCGCTGCTTCACTCTCATGAAATGGCGCATCAGTAAGTGCTACTTAAGAAAACACATGGTCTGCCCCTCGAAAAGGCCCCCCTCTGCTGCTGCCGCCACCAACACCTTTCTTTATTCCGCCCAAACCTCACCAAGGGGAATTCGAAACAACTGTGGTGATAAATCCGCCTGCAGATAATTGGCAAGAAAACAACACTTGTGCAGTATATAACGTTTTATGGTTGTTTCATGTACTTTATTATAATACTAATGAGCAGTTATATATCAGGAGCTAACTGCACGCCGGATTAGCTTGTTAGCATGATATGAAATGGCAGAGCAAACAGTCCAGGCCCCTCGCTCCCTGCATGCCTCCCCCACCTCCCTCCCTCCCCCTCGGTCCCATTTGCACTCAGTAATTAGTATGCAAATTAGGCCCCGGGACCACACAAGTTCTAGTATATTACAAGGGCTTTATTATGCTCTTGTGAGTACATGATGGAAACGGCCCATGACAGTGTTTATCTCACTACCTCTGTCTTGCTTTCTTCTTTCTCTCTCTCTCTCTCTCCTCCTCTACCCCTCTGCATTCACACACACATACCTTCCTTTTCATGGTCTACAACCAACCCCTTCCTGTATCAGACCTCTAAACTTCATAGAGGTTCAGTAGGTCTTTCTACCTCTATTTGAACATATCCAGTGGTAGGAAACCTGCTCCTTCTGGAAGCCATGGTTCCATTCCAATTGCCATGATTGAAAAAAAATTCTTCCCCTTTCTATAGCTCTTAATGCATATGCGTGTGTGTGTGTGTGTGTGTGTGATCCAGTGGTAGGAAACCTGCTCCTTCTGGAAGCCATGGTTCCATTCCAATTGCCATGATTGAAAAAAAATTCTTCCCCTTTCTATAGCTCTTAATGCATATGCGTGTGTGTGTGTGTGTGAGAGAGAGAGAGAGACCTCTTTAAGAATTTGTTGAAAGTCATGAACCCCTTAGGCAAGGAAACATATATTTTCACATATACAACATTTTATATTCAGTTTTAGGGACCCTAAATCCATGCACAGAGGAGCATCCACAGACTTCTTACCTCATATTGAGCCAAAATATGCCTTTTTTTCATTTTCACCCTAGGATTAAAGTTCTACCCTTTAAATCTCTTCAGAGGATGTCTATTCTCTTTACTATATGATAAACTGGCAAATGTTTAAGAATTCCTATCACTTTTCTCAAATTATTCTTTCTACAGCTTTCCCAATCAATGATCACAAGTCAGGGTTTGGAGACATCTTTCCATCCTGACAAAACTAGCCCTAGTCATCAATTCCCTGAACAACATGAAGTCCGGATCAGAGCAGAAAGTTCCCACTGTGTTTGTGGTGTGACCAGCCCTCCTTTGTTCTGTGCAATGTACCTCTGCTAATGCAGCCGAAGTCTTCGAAAGTCTTTTGGCAAATGTAAATTCACACAGAACTCCCAAGTCTTCTTCCCATAAATTCTTCTCAAGGCATAACTCCTCTAACCTACACTTCCAGAATTTATATTTTTTAGCCCACATGTAGAACAGTTACTTTTCTCTGTTAAATTTCACTTGTTTTCCAACCTGTGGGAGTAATTTTTGAATCCTGATTCTGTTCTCCATCTTCTTGGCTGTCCCTAGCTTTGTCTTATTGTAAATTTTGAGCCATGTTGTTTATGGCTTCAAGTTGTTGATAAAAATGCTGAACAAGGCAAAGGACAAAATCCTGTCGTGTCACTGGAGACCTCTCTTTCAAACACTGATCGATATTCGTTGGATATGGTTATCCAGCCAGCTCTGGATCTGCCTAACTTTCTCTCTCCTATATCTTTCTCTCTCAACCTCTCTTTTCCATCTGGCTTACCCTATACATGTTTTTTAATCTCCACCCCCTTCCTGAAAACATCTCCCGTTGGTGCTCTGTTTCTCCTTAAGCCACCCCTATATTTCTCATTTGCTTCTTAGCTGCATTTCTTGTATTAGCTAGTCTGCACTTTCTCTCCTCTCATCTAGGAGTGCACTGGCTGGTCTGGCTTCTGCCCTTACCACATTAATTAAACTGCTCTCACAAACATCAGTAACAGCCTCCAAATTGCCAAATTCTGTGGATGCTTTTCTGTCCTTGTCTTACTTAATATCGTTTTTGTATTTGGCACCAAAAATCATAGCCTTCTTAAAAAGCTCCATTCCCGTGACTTGCCATGGACCCATGCCGTGACTCTGCTCGATCTTTCCTAACTCTCTGAGCATTTTTTCTTAGTCTTCTTTGGTGGCTCCTGTTTTTTCACCCATCCTCAATTCCTAAGCTTTCTTCCTATAGTTCTGTCTTGCCCTTTTGTTTCTTTATTCAAAATAAGTACCACTGAGCAACTCTATGCGTCATGGACCATGTTAGATAGTAAGATACAGGGATTTATGAAGCATGATCCCCACCTTCAAGGAACTCAGGCTGATGTTCATAATACAACGTGGTGAGTGACTGAAGGGAGGAGAGGTAGGAAAAAGATATTATGGGAGTCAGGAGGAATGAGTGAGCCAACCTGGAGAGTATGGAAATCATTTCACAGAAAAGGCCACACTAAAATCTGTCTTAACAGATGCTTAAGGGCTTCCTAAGCTCTTCCCCAAATTTCTCATTTCTGAATCCACTACTTTATCATTTTTCATCTGTATTGCTACAACACCCTTCCAAAATTTTCTGATTCCCATCCCACTCCTTGCCTCCCCTAACCTGCACTCCTCCCCTATTTTCTACGCTGACCATGCAGAAAAGTCTTCCTAAAATGCAAATCTGATTCTTCGTAAAATTCTTAATTGACTCCTCTTGCCTATAGGATAAAACTCCAAACTCTCCAGCATGGTGTGCACAGTCTTTCTTACTAATCTGGCCTCTGTTTAGCCTACCAGCTCTCTTTAAGGGCCTTTTGCTTGGCAGGTGGTCCTGCCCACTGTGATAGGGCCCATCCACTGGCTATGAGAAATCCAGCATAGGAAAGGCATTCTCTCACACTGGCTTCCATTGAACTTTGAAGACTGCTTCCCTACCCACCCAAGCTCAAAGTCTATACCTGGTGGCCTCACAAGGACTCCTCTGAGCAGCCTTCATCTCCCACTGCCCACATCTCTCCACCAGGCTGCAGCAAGGCCCACAGCAAAGGCAGACAGAAGAGAGCACAGGGCGGCTGCTGCCCAAAGGAGAAGATCAGAAAGGAAGAACTGGCAAAGCGTGAGCACAGAATAATGGGCTTCATGAATACTTAGCATAGGGAAGAGAGGAAAAAAATCTGTGTAGCAGGCAGTTTTTGTAAAGCGTTGAACTGTACCACACATCACCCCCTGACAGGCCCTGATGTTAGCTCCTGGAATGGATCACAAGAGACTCATTAGAAAAAACAAATATTATCGCACGCTGAAATGATTTATGGAGAAAAATGAAAAATTTTGTGTTGTTGCGTTCCCTCTCACTCACTCCCCCTCGCCTCTGCCTTCTATGGGGAAGTTATTTATGGCTCCAGACCCTTAACAAGAGAACAGCAAAGCTCTGAGCTGATCACTCCTGCAAACTGCCTACATTTGATTTTTATTAGTGACTTAAAGCTTCCTTTTTTTTCTTTATTGTCCTGGGTGAACCAAAATGCATTTTAATGCCCTCTATTCAGGCCAGACAAGAAATGTGTATATGCCTCCCACACAAACCAGCCACTCCTGTGTCTCTCTCCAGAACTGAGGGTGATGCAGAGGAGGGAAGGAGAAAGACCAAACTCTGAGAGGGCAAGTCAGGTGCCACGAATAGGCCACCCAATGCCTATCTCCCCTGAGTGGAGACCACCAGGTACAACAAAGTGATTTCCTGTGGAGGCAGAGAGTGAAACAAGTAAGTTTCAGACAAGGAAAGGAGATAGTAATTAACATTTATTGCAGTGCTGGCAATATGTCATGCATTATTCTAGGTGTTTTCTCTTAGATTATTTCACTTAATCTTCCTACCAACTGGAAGGTAGATATCCTTATGCTCATTTTATGGAAGAGGAAACTGAACCTCAGAAAAGTCAAGTAACTTCTCCGAAGTCACACAGCTAATAACCTTCTGAGCTGGGATTCAGATCTGGGTCCATCGCACAATATTGTCTATATTTTATCCCTGTACCACATTGTTTACTAGATTGGATCGTGATGTCTCTAGAATTAGAACTTCTGAGCACTAATTGGAACGTTCCTCAGAGAATTATTTCATAGTCCCATCTTCTGCCTACTACAGAAGCCTTCCCTTTTTTGCTCCAGAAAGACCAACACCAAGTTCCTGCTGGGAGGTGTGGCTTTTCGAGGCAGCTCAGGGCACTATAGAACAGTTCTAGATGGTCCCGAGTGCTTTGTACACTAACCAAGAATCTGGGCATCTCCAGTTCGGCCAGGTGCTTTCCCATCTGGTTCACCTTGCTCTGGAACATTGTAACTGTCAGCAACCTTCTTACCGTGTGCCTCCTGAATACAGGTAATTTTATAAGATTAAATCTTGAGAAATTCCTCTTGAGAAAAATGTCAATTTTGAAGTCCCCTGGGTGGAACATGATCCTGTTCCCTCACTGTGGTGATCAGGACCCATGCTATAGGAGAGCCTGAGTTTTAGCTAATTCACCTCGACTGGGGCCCGTTTCTGCCTGGCCTCCGGGATCACTGCCCTCTGTCCCTGTACTCTGGTCCTCTAGGCTCTATTGTCTGTCTAGCTGCTTCTCATGCAACTGATTCCAGCACTGGGCCAAGGACAGGGTGGGTCCTAGTGCAGACCCCAAAGGACCCTCAAGGCAGCTTTACAGTAATCCTCATTTTTCCTTTTCCTAGTTATTTTCATTCTGATTCAGCAGTGAGTTCCTACTGTCTGCCAGACAGTTAACAAAGATGCCCAAGAAATCTCAGTGGGCAGGAGCTGACCAAGACTTTCATTTGTACCTGGCTGCCACTAGCCCAAGGTTGTGGCCTCACTGAAGACAGTCAGTGGAGGATTACAAACTGAGCCCTGAGTGACTAGCCTCGGGAAGTGCCCTGCTAATGCCTCTGTGTTTTAGGTTGTCCTGTGGAGAAGGGAGGATGTTAGGAGTATAGTGGTCACCAGAAAGTAGGGAACTACTGCAGAGATAGTTTGGGAATCAGGTTTGGGTGCACAATTCCAGCTAATCCTAAACTGTGCTTTCCCCTCTGCAGCTTGTCCCCAGGGGGAAGCTAGGGACCCAGGAAGAGAAGATGGTGTTATTGACAAGGGGCTGGGACCATGGATGAAAGGCCATGGGGGCTGCACTTCAGTGTGATCTGTAACTCACTCTGACATCTGAACAGAAGGAAGGGCTGCCCATCCTCCCAACCCCCCACCTTCCATTTAATCCACAGGAGAACAGGGAGCCTGGCCTTGGGACATTGCTAGCAGTGCCTCCTGAACCCCTGAGTTCTCCTTTTGCAAATTGGCCTGGGCCAAAGAAGCCTGAAGAAGGCAGCAAGGGGGTGCTAGAGAAAGGAGTGGGTGCCCTGAGTGGGCCTGGAATTTGGAGGGTCTGAGCCTCCCCTCCCTTTCCTGGCCCCTCCCTGGCCTGCACCCGGGCTAGCTGCCCTGGGCCTCATTCGGCTGCCCATCCTCCCAACCCCCCACCTTCCATTTAATCCACAGGAGAACAGGGAGCCTGGCCTTGGGACATTGCTAGCAGTGCCTCCTGAACCCCTGAGTTCTCCTTTTGCAAATTGGCCTGGGCCAAAGAAGCCTGAAGAAGGCAGCAAGGGGGTGCTAGAGAAAGGAGTGGGTGCCCTGAGTGGGCCTGGAATTTGGAGGGTCTGAGCCTCCCCTCCCTTTCCTGGCCCCTCCCTGGCCTGCACCCGGGCCAGCCGCCCTGGGCCTCATTCCTGGAGGGTCCTGTCTCTGCGCAGTGTTGCTAGGTGAGGTGAGCCCGAGCGCCTGCCACTGGCTGGCCAAGGCCCTGCCTGGAGACCACTGGGGAGGCTGGAAAGAAGGAGCTGCATTATTTGGTCGATCCCTCCCTCCCTCCCGCCGCTCAGCACAGTGAGCTTTCCGGAGGGATGGTTATGAGCCAGCCCATCCCCAGGCCTTCCTCTTTGTTCAGAGACCTCCCCATCAGACCCCCCACCTTCGCTGGCTACCCCCTCCCCCTTCCCTCTGGTTCAGCAGAGCCAGAGTTAAGCCCGGGGTTAATGCCCAGTGACACCTGCAGGTTGGCTAGTGTTGTTGACATGGGGGTAGGGGGAGGGGAGGGGGTGATGGGGAGATCGTTGGTGGCTTTATTATGGAGAACTCAGCAGGCCTGGGGCCTTCTATTGTCCAAGTGGCAAATAAATAAATAGGAGAAAGTAAGTCTTCCCCATGGCTTACCAACGGGAGGTTAACAGCTGGACATGACATGACAAATTGGGCATTTTTCTTTGGGGACTGATCCTTACAGCAGCTAGCAGGGAGAATGAGAGAGAGAGGGAGGGGGGAGTTGAGAGGGAGAGAGAAAGCAAGCCGGAGCACAGAACGGGTCGTCACGGAAGTCGATGTTGAAGCCATGTATGCATGTACATGAGTGTGTGACTGGGGTGTACAGGGAACATCACATCATATTCTGGACATTAAAAAAAGAAAAGAAGTATTTTGCATGACTGCCTCAGGAGTAAATCCCAGAGTCCTGGACGCTGAGTATCTGGCAGTGTGGGGAGATATCCCTGGGACCTGTCTTCTTGGCCCCTCCCCCCTCTTGCCAAATGGAAAACCAAAAGGTCAACACTGGCTCCCATCCTCAAGACTCTCCTCTCTCCAGATGGGTGGGATTACTGGGCAGTGGAAACTGGTGGAGCTGCAGCCTATTTCAAGCCTGAGACTGGAGTGAGGGCTCTTGCTTTATGCCCAGTTGGTACAACTTGGCCCAGTTGGGCAGCAGAGCATCCCACTTGTCCCTGTAGCTGGGGTCATGGGGCAGCAGCTCCCCCTGGCCCTTTTCCTCCTTTTCTCCCCCCGCTCCTACCCACCATGAATGCCCAGCAGGAGGTCAGGAGGACCACAGGAAATAACCCCTCCCAAACTGCAATCTCAGGTGTCTACTGGGAGTGGAGTGAAGCAGGAGCAGACAGGAGAATGCTTGATCTCTGCCAGGGCCCCAGGACCACTGACACCAGGACTGCTCTCTATCAGCTCTTCTGAGGCAGCAGGCTTGTTGGTTAATAGCTCCCGCTCTGTAGTCAGACAGACTTGGGATCCTGTCCAGCTCCTCCTCTTCTTGGCCCTGTGATCTTGGCATGTTGTTTAACCTATCAAAGCTTCAGTGTCCTTATAGGTAAAATGGGAATAATACTAGTACCTTCCACATAGGCCCCTGTGAGGTTTTAATGAGTTAATTCATTTAAGTGCTGGGCGCAGAGTCTGGCACGTGATAAATCCTTTACAGATGCCACTTAGTACTGCTCTGGGCTAGCCAACCTTTTCCTCCCTGTTGCTCTGTGTTTTAAGGTTGACTAGGAGGCTTTATAGAACTGTCCTCTGGAAAGGCGGCAAGTGCATATCTAGTTCACATTCCCTGAAGTTATATCTCCACAGTCTCCGAAGGCTGGGCATGGATTAGCCTAGAGCCTTCATGGAACCTTGCCTGAAAGAATCACTCCTTCCCCACCTCCTTCCAAGCCTCATGTTTCTAGAAATGAGCTGCATGGAGAAGCCTTGCTGGCACTGATTCCTCTCCATGCCTGCTCCATGCCCACTCAGTGGAGGAAGTCTGGCTGGCGTTCCAAGGACATTTAGAGGGAAGAGAGGATTCCTGCCTTTCAGGAGGGTTTGTGGTGTGTTCTTCTGGAAGGCAAACTCTCCATTCTCTCCCGGGACCAGAGAAAAACCACGGAAAATGGTGAAAAGAAGCAGAAGTAATTGATTCATCCAAGAAATACTGACTGAACACACACCAAGTGTCAAGCACAGCTCTGGACCCTGGGAATAAAGCCATAAACAAAGCAGGTGAGAATCCTGCCCTCCTGGAGCTTACACTGTGGTTCTCTAAGAAGGCAAATATGACACCTTAGAGTGGCCTCCACCCCTTCATGTGCTTTTCACTGTGGCTGTGCCCTGTTGTGAGCTGTGATGCTCTTCCTGTTGGATTCAACTCAGGCCTGCAGAGGAAAGCCCTTCACAAAGGGGATTGGGAGAGGTGCAGGACAGGGAGAGGAGCTGATGGGACAGCTGGTACCTTTGGTTGGAGGGAAGGCAGTTTCTGATGATTAACAGGAGCTTTATTGAAGGGAGGTTTAAAAGAAGCAGGAAGAACGTGGAGAAGGAAGCTACCATGTATCTTGTGCTTATTCTGTGCCAGAACCATCAGGCACTTTGCATGCACTGACAAATTTTATCCTGGCAGGCATCTGCAAGGCAGTTACTGTTATTCCCCCTGTACAGGTAAGGACACGAGGTTCAGAGCAGGTAGTGACATATCCAAGATCCATAGCTGGGAAGTGACAAGAATGGGATTTGGGGCCAGCCCAGTGGCGCACTGCTATAGTGCGCTGCTTGGGAAGCGCAGTGGCGCTCCTTCCCTTAACCCTTGTAACCACCCTGAGGCCTGTCCGTTTTATATACGAGGTGATTGAAATTAATAAGGAAGATAGGGTGGCTTGCCTGAGGACCTCGAGAAAATCAGAGGTTGAGACAGGACTGGAACACAGGTCTGCATGTGTTCAGTCTCCACTCTACCCCCAAGCCTGCCTCTGTCCCAGAAGGTGACTTCCCCTCCACCTGCTTCCCAGTCCCCAGGTAACAGTGCTCTCGTCCCCTCCTGCTCCCTGGCAGGCAGCTATCATGGAGCTTCAGTGAGAGAAGCTGTCAAGGCGTGAGTGCATGGCTAGCTCTGGGCCACGTGGGGTGAGGATGGGAGTAGGACAAGAGGCTGAGACGTGGGCCAGCCCTCCAGGACACTGTGGCCTGGCTGTGGGGACAAGGCCAGCTTCTGCGAATAATAGGGTCAGTGTCTTAGGCCCTCATGCCAGCCTTGCTGGCTCCAGCAGCCCCCGCTGCCCTTTCTCTTGTCCTGCCCCTCCAGCCCTTGGCCCAGTTCCATTTAGCCTTGGGTGGTTAGTGCTCTCTTGTGGCTGTTTGGTAGGGTCGTGGATCCAACTGGCCTGGGTTTGAATCCTGGCTGGGCCTTCTTAATTGCGTGCTCTGAGACTGGGCACTTAACCCTTCTGAGCCTCTGTTTCTTCTTCAAGATGCCAGCTTTGGCCCCTGCTCAGGGTGATCCTAAGACTCAGATGAGGCAACACATGTTGAGTATTTCAAGAGCTACAGATAGTTGCATGTATACAGGGTTGTTTTTATCATGTGTGTGCGTGCACACATGCATACCTGCATGGTTATGTGCCAAGGCGCCCAGCAGCACCGTCAGCTCCCAGAAGGCATGGGGGCCCATACCTAAACTCTGGTATCCCCCTTGCTCAGCACAGAGTAGGCGCTCAGTAAAGCCTTAACGATTTATTATTTAATTATGGATAAAATTGGGGCCGTCCTCCTAGAGAGTACAAAGAGTGACAGTGCAGTGTCAGAATAGCGGTGGCAATGGGGCCGGCCCGGCGGCGCACTGCTACAGTGCGCCGCTTGGGAAGCGCGGCGGCGCTCCCGCCGAGGGTTCGGATCCCACATATGGACCGGCCGCTCACTGGCTGAGCGAGGAGCGGGGGCAACACCAAGGGTTGCGATCCCGTTGCCGGTCCCGGTCCGGTATGGGCGCGACACTGAGGGTTGCGATCCGTTGCCGGTCACGAAAAAAGACAAAAAAAAAAAAAAGAAAGGACCCATGTCAGGGGAAAGGCCTTGCCAACGGCCTTGGGAGACAGAGCTGAAGAGGGGATGTGTCCTGGTGTGTACAATAAAAATGCAACTGGACCAACTCTCCTATTTTAAAAAACATTCTTTAAACCCTCATCACTCCTTGAGCTTCTATGCCCTTCACTGCCTCACTGCTCCAAGGTTTATTTATATTTAACCACTTCCACCTCTCACCACCGGCTCATCTCTGCCGCCATCTTTACCTCTTTACTGAACCTGTTCTCTTAAAGGTCATTATCCGCACCCTCAGGTCTGAGTTAGTCCGCGCCCTTCTGAGCATCCCTTCAGCTGACCGCACTGGCCGCCCTCCTGACACCCTTTTCTCTGTCAGCGTCTCTCATACCGCGCCCCCGGCTCTCGCAGATGGCTCCTTCTCTGGCTCTCATCCTCCTCCCACCCTAAATAAAAGTAGGTGTTTCCCAGCGTTCTGTCTTTGACCCTCTTCTCTCGCTGTACACTTTAATCTGATGAGCTCATCTGCTCCTGCAGCTGCAGCTATCATCTTTATTTAGAGGACTACTGAATATAAAGCTCCAAACCTGACCTTTTGCTACTCTGGTCCCATTTTTCCAACTGCCTGGTGAATATCTTCAGTGCTATGTTCTATAGACATCTCCAAATTGAATCCATCATCTGGCCCCCACCCCATGCTAATTCACCTTCAGCAGTCCTGATTTCTGTGGATGACATTATCGTCCTGTCAATTACCCAGTCATGAAATCTTGACATGGTCTCTGGTATAGATACTGTAGACCTATATCCCCACTGCACACTGGATATCACACCACCACCCCCCAGGCTCTTAACACAGCCAGTGTAACCCCCGCACACACACATAGGCACACAACTTGTCCTCTTCCCTTTACTTCCCCTCTAGCATGAGCAGCACCACTGTCCTCCCGGCACCTAAGCCAGTGACCTAGGCCTCCTCACACTGCTGTCTTGGCCTCATACCCCCTGTCCCATCAGTCGCTAAATCCTATGGATTCCATATCATCCCTTATGTGAGGAGTCTTCAAAAGTTCATGAAAAGATTCATACTATCTTTTAAATCGGTTTTTCCATGAACTTTTTGATATATGTCCTCTTATCTCTAGCCCCTATTACTGACTTAGGTAGGGTTCTCAATATATCTCACTTATTTTGTCTAAAAAATCCTCCCACCTCGTGTTCACCATCCAGTCTTTCTCCCTACCTTCCATTCTCCACCCTGATGCTAGCATGATCTTGCAAACATCACTCTAATACCTGCCCAAAACCTTCCCGATTTTGTCTAAAAAATCCTCCCACCTCGTGTTCACCATCCAGTCTTTCTCCCTACCTTCCATCCTCCACCCTGATGCTAGCATGATCTTGCAAACATCACTCTAATACCTGCCCAAAACCTTCCCGTGGCTCCTCAGGGCTCCCAGGATAATATCCGGCTCCCCAGTGCCTCCTAGCATTTGCACATGCTATTCCCTTTACCTGGAATGCTCTCCTCCCCCCAAGCTCTCCACACGGACCCCTCATTCAGCGTCTATTTGGTACTCTCCCAACCATTCTTTAAGACCCAGCTCAGAGGTCCTATCCTCAGTGAAGTCTTCCCCAACCCCTCAAGCATAAGTGAGCCCTTTCCACTAGGTAACCGCCACACTGTGTTCATGCCACTGTCAGAACAGATATGAAGTGGCATTGTAATGTTTCCTGTACTAGACAGCATCTTATTCGTTTCACTTGCCCCGGCACCCAGCACAATGCCTTGCACATGGGAGGCTCTCTCAACAATTGCTAAATGCAGGTCACATTCAAGTGAAGAAGGCACAGGATTCACGATGAACTTTCTTCTACCCATGGGCTTTTTCTCCCTCCGCCTTTTCTGTGGTTCCCGAAGGCGTGGATTCCAAGAGTGAGAGTCTCTTTCTTGCACCACAAGACTAGACTGAGTCTGGTGTGTCCAATGCTACGAAGTATTCACCAGCCACAAGTTTCTGAAGTCACAGAACGCTCTCTCCCCCTCAGCCTTGATCAGCCTCATGTCTCTTCCTTCCCAGTTCTGCCTCCCCAATCTGGCAGCCTCTTCCTCCCTCTCCTCCCTCTGCCTCTTAACTGGGGGACTTCAGTGTGACCAAAGGGCCTCAGAGGGAAAACAATGATCCTCCAGAGAGAGCATGTGTTCACCACATTAGGCAAACATGCCAAGCTGCAGGGGCCGCCCGAAGGAGGGGTCTCCAGCCAGTACTGAGGAGAGTCCCCACACCAGCCTCTTAGCTGGCAGACAGACCCACCCTCACCCTGAGAAGGGGTGGGCAGTGGCTCTGAAGAGAAGTAGCAGGACGTTGTTTTCTCAGATTTCATTGGTTTATTTATCCTACTCCTGGGCTCCATCTGTCGAACCTCCAAAAAGAGAAGCAGCAAGGGCTCCAAGCCACCCTAGGAGCCCTGTCCTCAGCTGCAGCTCTGCAAGGAACAGGGACTAAGCTAAGCCTGGGAGTGCCTCAGGCCCTGTGGCTCAGTTGCCCAAAGAGATAGAAAGAGAGCAAAGAGACCAAGAAGAAGAGAGCGTAATAACAGGCCTGAGCCCTCTTGACTCCTGGCTGTTGTCTCTCCACAGTCCCCTTGGCAAGGCTGGGAGGTCCAGGGGGGTTTGGAGAGGTGGAGCCAGGCTGCTCCAGAGAAGAAGCTCAGAGGGCCCAGGTCTGACCTCTGCTACTGCAGCCAAGAGAGGCAGGTGCTGGGTGGAGATATTTGGGGTGATGGAGACATCTCCTTGGGGGAGCCTACCGCGTACCAGTCTGAGGGTGCACATTGGCTGGGAAGGCTATTGAGTGCCATGCAGCCGTCTTTGGTTTTGCAGAGTTCTGGGCAGCATTCAGCTCCCTGAACTCAGTGACAAGAGGGCAAAGCTGTTCTCCTGGGTACATGGGAGAATCTGAGGACTTTTCATCAATGGGAGGAATAAGAAATGAGAAATCAGGACAGCAAGATATTCCGAGGAGATGCAGAAAGGTTGCTTTCCCACCTTAAGAGTAGGAACCTCTCCAGAGAGTAAAATCATGCAGCTCAGTACTTGCCCCGGATTCACACCTTACCTTGTCCCAGCCCTGAGGTTAGGCCACAGGAGCTGCACCAAAGTACAACATAGCCAGGCTGTGAATGCGGGTTTCGTCCAGCCCTTTTAGTCCTGAGCCTACGAGTGGCTTCAGCGGCAGCCCAATGCAGAAGCTAGGGAGTTCTTGTGCCTGGACTGCTCCCTGCAATGCTTCTCTGTGGTCAGGTTAGATCCCTCTCCATCTCTTCTCCCCAAAATGTGCATGCTCTCCTAGTGTCACGTGGCACACTTGAGCCATGGTTCTATGCAGAAGCTAGGGAGTTCTTGTGCCTGGACTGCTCCCTGCAATGCTTCTCTGTGGTCAGGCTAGATCCCTCTCCATCTCTTCTCCCCAAAATGTGCATGCTCTCCTAGTGTCACGTGGCACACTTGAGCCATGGTTCTCAGAGCCATGGGGACTCTGAAGCAGGCCTCTCCCTCCAGAGGCCAGAACCATCACTCAGGCTGTTGATGGAATTTGGACATCCCCTGGTGCCTCCATCGCAGCAGAGCAGGAACTAAAGTCATTGTCTTACCTCAAATCCCTGCCAAAATTGTTCCCCTGTCCTATCCTCTGTGCTTCTGGCACCCATGTTTACAGTCATCTTCAATTCTTACCTTTATTTATCACCCATATCTAACCAGACAGCAAGTCCTATTTACTCTTTCCCGCATCCTTTCCCTTCCCACAACCATCCCCATGGGAAAAAAAAATCGTCCCTGATCCCACCTCCCAGAGATAAGTGCTATTAACCATTTGATACTGTATTTTTTTCTTCAATGCAGAACTCAAAAGGCACAGACATTAGAATCAGGAATATCTGAATTTGAATTCTGGCACTACCACTTAAAAGCTGTGTGACTTTGAACCTCTGTTTACTCATCTGTAAAATGGGGTATAATAGTATTTACTTCATAGGACAGTAGTGAGGGATTAAATGAGATACTGTCAGGAAGGCACAATGCCTGACATGTAGTAAGGCTAAAGAAATATTAGCTACAGATTTACAGAAAAATTACAAAGACAGTTCAGAGTTCCTATAAACCTCTCACCCAGCTTCCCCTAAAGTGAACATTTTACATTGCCACAGTACCTTTATCAAAACTAAGAAATTACCATTGGTACAATGTTATTATTTAACTAAACTGTAAAACTGCTATTAACTAAACTACAGACTGTATTTGGATTTTCCCAGTTTTTCCACTGACGTCTTTTTTCTGTTCCAAGATCCAATACGGGACAGTACATTTCATCGTGAGCATTTTTAAATTCTATTAAATATGCTTCCAAAACCCCTTTTCTAGTGATTTTAAAGTATTTCATTGTTCAGTGTATTTTAATATATGCGTATTTAACCATTCTCCCTATGATGAGTATATAGATGGTTTCTTTTTTCTTTCTTCTTTTTTTTTTTTTTGCTATCATTAATACCACACTGATGAACATTTTTGAACAAGCATATTTATGAGAATTTCTGATAACTTCCTTAAGTTAGAGTCCTAGAAAGGAAATCATTGGGTCAAGAAGTATGAATTTTTAAAAAGCTCTTGGTTCATATCGATGGACGGCTTTCCAGAAAGGTTATACAAACTCACAATTTCATCCGCAGTGAATGATTATACCCATTTTCTTAAACCATCATCCACATTATCAATTTTTAAATCTTTACTAATCTGATTAGGGGGGAAAAAAAACTTTCTGCATTATTGTAGCAATCTCCATCCCTCGTTCTCCTTACCTGCAATTCACCTGCACATCACCACCAGGCTGTACCTCCTAAGGTTACAGTTCAACCATGTTACTTCTCTACTCAGAATCCTTCAGTCCTGCTCCCCACCTTGCCTACTGCATAAACTAGAACCCCTCAAGCTGACATTCTCACAGGCCAAGCCTTGTCTCCTCCTAACAAGTACCTCCACTTTTACCTCCATGTGAGAGACAGCTGGCAGCCACTTCCTTTGAGGGCCTGACGCAGAGCTGGAACTGGTTTGATGTGTGCCAATGGGAGCCCTTGCCCCTTGTCCTCCCGTGCCTGGGAGGTGCCTTCAAAGGATAGACAGCTGTCTACTGAGACAGGAAGTATGGAGGCTGCGTGGTTGGCTCTGAACAACCTCATCCAGGACTGTCCTAGGGTGTTCAGAGACAGGAGCTCCAGTAGCCGGCTCAGAACTTGTGCACATGGAAACTCCAGACCCGTGTACCTGGCTTCATTTAGGCTGTCCTCAGACATGTCCGTCTCATCATGTCCTCAAGAATGAAAACAAAACTCCTCATCTTTGACCTGCTGCTCCTCGTCCTCTTCATTTGCTTCTCACCTCCCTAACCACTAAGTCAGCAGTGGGAGCAGTCCCTGCCTCTCCGAGTCTTCCTCACTCTTGCCAGCATCTAACCACTCGCCAGTCCCTATCCTGTCAAGTCTCACTGCCCCTTTCCTAGCTCGGGCTATCGTAGCAGCCTCTGAAACACATCCCCGCTTCTCTGTTGCCCCTCCCAATCCTTTCACACATTGCAGCCAGTTACTTCAATACAAATCTGACTATACCCCTTCCCTACTTAAAAACCACCAATGGCTCCCTGTT
>NW_007738344.1:13404-44972 GCF_000696425.1 Galeopterus variegatus | reverse complement strand
ATTTCATTCTTAAATCCATATTTAAATACATATTTCCAGCCTCCCTTGAAATTAATAAGATTTTACCACACTGGGCCTACATTTTCCGATAGCAATATTTGGCTAGAGGTGGTAGATGCCCTTAGATGGGATGTATACCCTCCATTTGACCCCAGACCCCACTACTCCCCATTAATCACATCTAAGCTATTTTTCTGATTTATATTAGCTGCTGGTGCTGAGATACTTTTGAATTTGTGATATATTTAACAGTTTTCCCATTCAATTGACGTGTGTGTGTGTGTGTGTGTGTGTGTGTGCGCTATCTGTCCTCAGGCAGTCCAGATCAAGCCCAAGTCAGAAAGGGTTTTTTTTTGGTCATGACATGTACATTGATGGGTATTATCATTGTGTACCCCCATTAATGGAAGATTGTACAAATATTCTTCTCTGGATGAAAGACCCATCCCAGGAAAAGGTATTCAAAAAAATGCTTACAGTGCGGTAGTTTTCCTGGTCACAGGAGCCAATTTCTCTATTCAAGTGCCGACATACAATAGGAAGACCACCACAAGCCAACTCTCTAAGAACAGACTTTTATACGACCTCGAGGAAATTAAAGCTAAAGCCCCTCATTCCCTTCTCTGAAGGCAACAGAACACATATGGCTAAAAGCGAAGAGACACACACATGAATATATATGCACAGAGAAATGTGTTCTCACAGGTATGTGTGAGTCTGCATGTAGATGTGTGTGTGTGTTATATATTAACACATGCACGGATGATTTTGGTAGTGCTGGAAAAATCATGGAAAGGAGAATGGGAATAAGTGGAAGCTTATGAGAGACAGAAAGAAAATGAATCTAAGAACTTCCTTATGAGCGGCAGCATAAAATAATAGAAAGATCATGGATTTAGAGTTAGCTGGACTTGGGTTCAAGTCTCTGCTCTACCACATAGTCATTGTGTGAACTCAAGCAAGTTAGTTGGCCACTCTGAGCTCTACTCTTCCGTTCTCTGAAGTGGGTATAAATATTTCTAGCCTACAGGATTTTTGTAAAGAGAAACTGTGATCGAGAAAGCATCAATTCAGGTCCTGGCCCATGGTAGGTACAAATAGATATTGTGTTCTCACACCATGCTGGACCCACTGACATGTGCTTGCCATATTCTACATGCCAATGTCCAGTTCTTCCTGGTGCTCAGACGTGGGAGCAGATTTAAAGGTACCCTTTAATTTTCCAGAATTGAATCTTATAGAGAGCCCAGGGAACTCAGGGACCTGGAACGAGCTTGGGTCCGCTTCCTACCCTCAAAGAACTTTTCTAACCAAATTTTTCTGACAGTGCCTTGACTGATGTGTGCCAACTTCTGTGAATAATGGGCCCAAACAAATAAAAGGGCAATCAGATGAAGTGGGCATAATTTTGGTACAATGAATCAAGATCCAGGAGCCATAAGATGCCTGGCTGGCTCCAGACCTCTGGTACTCCCACGCTCCTACTTGCAGATAAGAAGCACTTTGCACTGGAATCTCCATCTCAGAAGTGACCTGTGGCTGTGGCCTGTCACTTGTGCTCACCTGGCTTGCTTGGCCTCCTTTCTCTCCCTATGGAGAGCTTTTCCCTTCTACTCCTAGGAAGGTCCCTCTTCGGCAATGCTGTCAGGGCTGTGGACTTTGGTTGGGACTGGATGGGTGATAAGAATCTGGGAGGACTCTCCAGCTCTCAGTCACTACACTTGCTGTCCCTGGCTGACTTTTTCACATCATTCCACCCAGCACATGTGCTCAGATTGTTTATCAAGTGGCTTGGATTAAACTTTCCTGGCTATGGGTCACACTGGGAACGTGGCCAGCCTTTCGGTGGGAACTTCCCAATGTTCTCTCTGTTTTCTCTTTTGCTTTTTCACTCTTCCTAGCCATTTTGCCCTGCATCTTCAGGCTTTCATGTGTCCCAGTCCCCTCTGCATCCCCTGCTATGTATGGCGTCTTCTGCATCTAGGCCCACCCCGACCTGCAGTGCCCCCATCCAAAGTACCCTTTCTCCCACCTGAACAACTGAGACATCTGGGATGCACTGCTGTCAGCCAGCTGTGAGCAAGAAAGCAAGCCGATCTAGCCTGTGTTTGGGAATCATATATCCAGCTGCCTTTGAACCATTAATGGCTGGCTTACTAGCTCTGAACCTTTAGATAAGATCTTTCTAACCTTTCTCAGCCTTACATAAACATTTGAAAGATGCTAACCATAACAACTATTTGTTGGCCTAATTGCCATTTTCTCCATCAATAATGATAAAACCCTTTTAAATTTCTTTCTTCTTCTTTTTTTTTTTTTCTCCTTGAACTAAGCATTCTGGAAGCCAAGACTAAATATGTAGGAGAGGAATAAAACCATGTTTTGTGTGTGAATGAAGAGCTGGAGTGGAAAGAACATAGGACTTAATTCTGACTTCAGTTCCTGGCTGGGCAGCTTTTGGCAAGTTACTCGAACTTTCTGATTCTCTGTGACCTCATATTTGAAGTGGCCATAGAAATAATACCTTCTTCTTGCTAGGGTTGAGGGAAGGATTATGCGAGAGAGAATGAATGACTGTGTTTTATGCACTATAACATTTTGTGCAAATGTCTGATTCAGCTATTGCTGTATCATAACTTCTAGTTATTGAGAAGCCCTTTATGGCTAGTTCTCTCACCTGCTTTGTTTCCCTGCTATGGGGTTGTGAATTTGTGGATAAAATGGAATGGAAACTTATACATGAATGTCCATGGCAGCATTCTTCATAACAGCAGAAAGGTGGAAGTAAAGCAAATATCCATCAATGGGTAAATGAATAAACAAATTGTGGTACATTCATACAATGGAATATAATTCAGCAATACGAAAAAATGAAGGGAATCTTTAAAACATCATGCCAGTGACCGGACCCCCCTCCCACAACCAGGCACACTGTGCTAGCACCTCGGGGCCCAGCTGGGGACGAGAGGCATGGAGAAGGGGACCAGACACATGTCACAACCAGGCATACCGCCAGTGCCAAGGAGCATGCCAAAAACATCACCTCCATGTGGGTGGCTCACCACAGCCACCACAATAACCATGGCTGCCGCAAAAGCAGCTAGACACCACAACCCACGCAGATGGTCCACCAACCACTGGAGTGCATTGACACAAGGAAAGTCACCAGCAGAGATAAAGAAAAGAAGAGGATGTCTCTCTCCACAAAGCCCGTTTGAGAGTGACAGATAAAGCATCTGCTCTATGATAATATTGGAGGACCTGATCACCTCTCTCAGCATTGGACAGATCATCTAGGCAACAAATTAACAGAGTATCCATTATTCTTTCAGAAGGAGAGAAGAAATCTAGGGTTATCAGTGGTGGGAGAAGGGAGAGGGGGGGATTGGGAGAGATTGGACAAGGGGCATAAAGAATAAGTACAATTTGTAACAATATATATGCTAGTAATATTGATTTGATCAACATATCTCAATGTTGAACTCCCAAAATATGTATAATCAATTTTGGTTCAACAAATAAATCAAAACCAAAAAACCAAAAAACCAAAAAAAACCACATCATGCCAAATGAAAGCAGCCAGTCACAAAGTCTACATATTACATGATTCTGTTTCTATGAAATGTCTAGAATGGGCAAATTCATAGGAGACACAAAGTTGCTCAGAGCTGGTGGAGGTTTTAGGTGGGGAGGAGAGACTGCTAATGGGAAGGGGTTTCTCTCTGGGGTTATGAAATTTTCTAAAAATGATTTTTGCTGATGACTGTACAACTCTGAATAAGAAATCACTGACTTATATACTTTAGATGGTTAAATTGTATGGTTTGTGAATTATATCTCAATGAGGCTCCTTTTTTAAAAAAGAGGAGTGGAGAAATAACTTTGCTTTTTCTCTTTTTTTCCCCAGGAGGGACCTTGCAGGGAGTTCCCTTGGGGAATGTTTGGCTGCACTTGGCCCTCTGACTTGGGTCCACTTCCTGTCCACTTCCTGCTGGCTTTTTCCTTGTTCTCTTTGGACAGGCCCATACCCTTCATAACAAGTCCCTTCCACGGGCCCCTGCCATTGGTTCCATTGCACCAAGAGCCTCTTTAATAAACTCCTACTCCTGTGCTATAACAGCATTTCATGAGGGCAGGGAACTGTGTTAGGTCTGGCTCCCCTTTGTGCCCCCGGTAATCAACATGTCTTTTACATAGTACAGGCAGAATAAATAGTTGTTGAAGAATAGTTATTTACATAACAAAAAGGTTGCTCTTAAGTTTCTTTGAATACTGGACTGTAATATATCATTATCATTTAAGGGTTTGTTTATGTCTTCTCAGGTCCTGAAAGAGCCTGATAGGAGCTGGGGGAGTTCTCATGCATTTAGTCCTTGCAGCCACTTGGCCAGGAAGGGACTAACTGACAAGTTCAAAGTCACAGTGCTAGCAAGATGTAGGGCCATTATTCATACCTTTTCTAGCTTAACAGAGCAACGATAACTTTTGAAGGGGAGGGTGGCTGGAAAGGATGAAGTAGAGAAGCCCAAAGTCACTACCCATTAAAGACAAATAGGAAATGGGTATAAAGCTTCCCCAACATGTGACAGCAAGTCACTAGGGTTTCCACGACCTGTTCAGGGTCACGGTCATTGAACTGCACATCTGGTGTCAAGGCCGCTCCCCCTGCCCCCCACCCTTGGAGACCCCAGCACTGCTCAGCCTCACTCAAGCTTCGCTTCCCTCAGCAGTGAGAACTCTCTGGTTATTTAGAAGCAGCCGGGATGGGAGCCTGGAGCCCCATGTGACTCAGGATGCTCAGCCGCAGCCCCTGGCCCCAGCACCTCCACTGAGAAGGAGGTCATTGAGCTCAGAGCTTCACTCCCTGGTTAGAAAACCCCACCAAGCAACGCTGCCAAGAAGACACCACCCCCATCATTAAATTATAACAAGCCCTGAAACTCACTCCAGAAGCCTGGGTCTGCTTGTCCTTGTGGTCGGAAGGAAGCATGTGATTGGTTGGCTGAGCTCAGCCTAGCAGGCCTTATCTCTGCCTGGTTATTATTTGATTAAAGAGCCTTCTTCCTCCTAGGGTGTTTCAAAACCACACTGGAAAATTTGCTGCTGCCAGGGGACTTTTTCTGAGGTTACTGCCGAGTACCCAGAGTCCTTCAGCCTTTGGCCATGCAAATAGGCACCCAGGGGAGCTAGACCTTGCTTTTTATTCCCGCACAGCTGGGACTGTCTTCTCTAGTCTTGGTCTTCTTTGCTAACCAACGGATCTGAAATAATTTTTCAAATACCACAGAGTCAAGGATACAGGTATGTAAAAACTTTTTTGTGGGGGGTCTAATTTCTTAGGATGTCATCACATTAGACACAGGGTAGAATGGAAGGCTGGGGAAGCAAAGTGGGACACATGAGAAACAGACACCGTAGGAGAGAGGAAGACAAAGAAAATACCCAGAAATCTCGGAATTCTACAGAAAGGCAAGCTGAGGCCCCGGGACATGAGTTGTTTGCAGTTGGAAAGAGGTGCAAGCGTGCCTGTGTTATACCATTCATGTCTGCTTGCACTTGATCCCCACGAAATCCTTCCCAGGGTCCAGCTACTTTTCCAGCCTCCATGTAATCCTTCACCCTGGCTCAGAACCACAACGTCCTGAAAGGGCTTTGGGCACTTTATGAGAAATCCAATTGCTTTAGCGTGAAATGTCATCAAATCTGATTTGAAAATGGGACATGTCCTTTATTTTTTTTTTTTATTTTTTACTGTGTTATACCATTCATGTCTGCTTGCACTTGATCCCCACGAAATCCTTCCCAGGGTCCAGCTACTTTTCCAGCCTCCATGTAATCCTTCACCCTGGCTCAGAACCACAACGTCCTGAAAGGGCTTTGGGCACTTTATGAGAAATCCAATTGCTTTAGCGTGAAATGTCATCAAATCTGATTTGAAAATGGGACATGTCCTTTAAAGGCTCTGCTGAGTGGTACAAATTCTTGTCCCAATCCTCGTGATGTTGGCTACAGAGAAAGAAGAGTGGGGCATTTATGGCACCCCATTTATGGCAGTTTGTTTCCCACTTGGTCCGAGATCTGTGTGTGATGTGCCATGTCCGTTTTCATTCCCACCATATTCTCAGCTCAGTGTTTTCCAAGCTTGAGCTGGGCAGACAGACCTTTATGTGCAAGGACTTCCTCACTACAGATGGAAGCTGGGCTCCATGTGGGGCCAGCATGGATTTAATCCCCTGCCCCAAAGATGAAAGGACAGACCTCGTCTTCTCTACTGGTTAGGTTTGGCTGGAGGTGGCCAACAAGGGGAGGATAGAATACAAAACCAAGGAAAACAATAACTTTATTCTAGTGTTGAGTGGAAAAGAATGCTTTTATGGTACGTCAGTATGCTTAAAACTGCTTCCCCCCTCTATGCATTGTAGGTTGAGAAACCACCATGCCAGCTGCATTTCCTTTCTTTGGTCTTGGGGCTGTCTTTATTCCCAAGTTTTTCCATCCGTGTTGTCTTAATTCTTAAGCATTTGTATCTGGGTTGTCCCTAGTTTGTTAGCTGTGGAGGGATGATACTCTGGTTTGTCCCATAAAGTTTCTCCACAGGATGAAGGATATTTTTCCTGCTGACTACTCTGAGGTTCCCTAGGGGGCTTTCTCTGCTGGGGTCCCATTGGATTTCCTGAGACTATTCAGAGTACAGGTTGACTATCCCTTATCTGAAATGTGTGGGACCAGAAGAGTTTCAGATTTCTGACTTTTTCAGCTTTTGGAATATTTGCATTATACATACTGGTTGAGCATCCCAAATCTGAAAATCCCAATCTGAAATGTGTGGGACCAGAAGAGTTTCAGATTTCTGACTTTTTCAGCTTTTGGAATATTCGCATTATACATACTGGTTGAGCATCCCAAATCTGAAAATCCCAAATCCAGAATACTCCAGTGAGTATTTCCTTTGAGCATCATGTCAGTGCTCAAAAAGTTTTGGATTTGGAGCATTTTGGATTTCAGATTTTAGAATTCGGGATGCTCACCCTTTAACAGGTGCGAGAAGTTTGTCATATGGAATCCTGCTCCCCCTTCACAGTTTTAAGGGCAATGCCAAGGGCTGAAGGACAAGGCCAGGGCAGGGGATTATTCCTCCTGGACCTGATTCTTCTCTGCTCTTTTGGGATCATTTCCTCCCTTTGCTGTTGTCTGGATGGTCTGGGTCCTGCTTGCATCTATGTCCTCCCCCCTCTTCACCATCTCTGTCTCACCAAACGGGCGCTCTTTCAGTTCTTTGCACCTGCCATGTTCAAATCTTACTGCAATTTATCCTTCCTGCTTGAAGCACTTTCTGCCCTACGCTGCTCCCAGGTCTGGTCATGTGGAGAGATTAGTCAGGTAACTGAGTAAATCCACTTCCTCTGCTATGAGGTTAGGGCACCCTGAACTTCCCCTTATTGGACCACTCACCGTATTTTCTTATGATCGCTATTTCCTGATCCATTGTCTCCACTAGACTGACAGCTCTGTAAAGGCAGGAACCATGTCTGTCTTGCTCACAGCCAGGTGCCCAAAGCCTGGCAGTAGACTCTTAGTGGTAGTAATGGCTAACACTGATGGAGAGCCTCCTACCTGCCCAGCACTCTTCTAAGTGCTTTACACTTATTCAGTCAATCCCCTCAACAAGCTGGTGCAGCAACCCATTTAACAGGTGAGCAAACTTGTTAGTTAAGGAAAAGGTACAAGGTAACACAACAAATGGCGGGTTCCAGAGCCCATGCTTTTACTCCTATGTCACAGTCAGTGGGACGTGAATGACCGAGATCAGGCCAGCGGTAAGAACACAGCACCTCTCTCACACGCTTGGTTGGACCTGTTCACTTAGCTGAGCCCACTGAGTGCCAACCTCGTGCCAGGCTGTGTGCTAGGCTTTGAGGTCTGGTTGTAAGTAAGCACAGACCCTGAAGTTGGATGCTTTCAGGTCCGAGAGCTCCGTCCTCTCTCAGGATCTGCTTTCTCCATCAGCCTCTTACCTGCCTTGATAGCCAGGTTTAACCACTTAGCCTAAAGACTGAGAGGGGCCCCAAATTGGGAAGAGGGGTCCTTGAAGGAAGAACCTAAGGAAACCAGCATTGTCCGGATGCTCACTGTATCTCGGGCACTGTGCCAAATGCTTGGCCTGGGCTTGTCTCATGTGTCCTGCTTGAGAGGCAGAGGGGTTAGCATCATCCTATATTTTTGATGAAAAAACCGAGGCTCAGAGAGCATAATAACTCACCCAAGCTGGTGAGAGCAGAGCTGAGACTCATTGTCAGACTGTTCTAGCCCTTTCCATAGAGCAGGGACTTTCCCCAAGCCCCTAGCTTTGGGCTGGCTGCACCCTGGAGGCTGGCCCTCTCTAATAGTCCTGTCAGACAGATATTCCTGTCTGTCTGCCTCCCCAGGTGCTGAGTAGGGATTCTCTCCGGCTGTGTGGTCCTCAGCCTTGTCTTCCTTGCCTGGACCCCTGACCTGTCACCTGTTCTGACCGCTGGTGCTTGTGGGTCCCACACTTGTGCCTGGCTCAGCAAGACCAGGGGCCCCTGGCTCTGAGCTTCCCTCAGCCCTAAGATGATGCTTCCTCTTCTCTTACAGAGAATGGTCTTGGGACATCTGGTCCTAGAATGTCTCATTTGAAAAAGCATAAACCAAGCCCCTAGCTTCAGGCAGTCTTGTAAGTCTATTAAATCTTTTGTTAGAAAAATAGTCCAGCATGGGGAAAAGGGTCATTCAGATCCACAGCTGAATCTTGCTTTTCCCTTTTGTTCGAATTGTCTAAGCCCTAGTTTCTTCATCTGTAAAATGGGTGTAATGCTTCTCTTATGGGGTTACTTTGGGAACAGAGCTTCTGTGGTCAATAAATGTAGGTCATGTATGAGGCACTGGAGATATAGTGAAGGAAGCTGCCTGCCCTCATGGAAGTTTCAGGTGAATGTGGGTGGCAGGCATTTAAAAAATCACACAAAATAGTGGGTCATTCCCATCTATGATGAGAAAAAGACCAAAGGACCTAATTTCGATGGGCATGGAAGCTAGTCAAGAAAAGGCTCTTGGATGAACCAACAGCATTTGAGCACCTAACACCCTGCCTCAACGAGAATGCACCCAGTGCTCAGTACATGCCACCCTGGCCAAGCACCTGTGTCTGTCTGGGGCTCAGAGTCTGAGAGAATAAGATAAGGGAGTAGGACTGAATGATTCCCGAGACTGAGTTGTCCATCTCTAATGATTTCTGATTCTCTGGATCCAGGGCAATGCACTGTGTGGGACAGAGCCAGATGAAATGAGGGCCTCCAGGAAGGCAGGAAGATGAATTGCCTGTTCTGTCTGCTAGAATCTCCTTTCTCTCAGCACCTCCTAATTCCTCCAGCTGGAGCCCAACATCCTCACTCTCCTGGAGTCATTCCTATCAGCAGAAAAGCTCTAAGCCCTTTCCCAGGAACTGTGTTCTTCCTGGGGACACAGTTCTCTGGGTCCTCCCTCCCCAAACACCCACATGTCCAGTCTGGGTGATTAACCCACCTAGGGCGGTGTTCACTGATGGTGAAATTCTGAGAACAGCAGGGCTGGGAGGGAGCAGGGAGCTGAGGATTTGGGGGGTGGGCCTGTGGTCTCTTCCTTGGCTGCCCATGAGTGCTCTCAATGGAGGCTGCCCACTCAGCCTGCCCCCAGGAGCACCATGTTCCTCTGTGCTGTACATAGTCTTCTGGCCAGGACATTAGTGACAGCGCTTGTAAAGAGGTGGTTAACATTTTTTCCAGACAAAGCCAGAAACCCTGGGAGGTGATGGGAAGGCTAAGCCTGCAGAGAGTGCTGAAAGGAAGTGACTAGCTTCAGGCTCCTGAAAGAATGGTGGTGCCGCATCTTTAACTCTCTCCCACCTTTCCTGTGGAGTTCCCTGTCCCCTGTCCCCTCGGCCTCTGGAAGCAGATCAATTCTCCCCCCATCTCTTCTTCTCTACCTGGGCCCTCACTCTTACCCTCAGTGGTGTGTCAGTCAATCCCTGACTACTACTGTGCTGGCCACAGGGCCCACGAGGACCTCCCAGGGGCATCGGTGTTTCAGCCAGTGAGGCCTGAAGGGGGCAATCACGGTGGAAAGACAGGCAGCAGGATTGAGACTTCAAAGCCAGAGACTGTTCTCTGCATGAATTCAGGACTTGAAAACTCCCAGTTTGGTGGGAGAGTTATAGAGGAGTGGATGTTGAGAAAGGAACAGAGGTGCAACACAATAAAACACTAGTCCCAGAGCATTTCCAAAGAGGCTTTGAATAGCAAGTCATGCCCCAAGGTGAATTCCCCCCAACGGGTCATGAGAGGAAAGTGACAGGATCTGCAATGGAGGGCTCCCATCACCCTTCAGAACCTACAGCCCTGCTAACCGTCTGTGGCAGGACCATTCTCCAGCTGCTAGCCGCATTTCATAGGGATCAGGGGGATCCTGGGGGTGATGCTGAGCTGGTGCTGATGAAAACATCCATCCATCGTCACTCCTGGGCTCTCCGGCAGCAGCGGGCAGGAGCCCTTCCCCACCCCGTCCTCCTCGGCCTCAGTGCGCTCCTGAGTGAGTTTTGCTTCCAGCTCCCACCCAGTGTCCTGTGGGGCTGGCAGGAAGTGGAAGTGTGTTGGGCTTCAATATCCCGCCAGAAATCAGGTTGACAAAACCAAAACAAAACACCCAAAATGAGTCTTGAGAGAAAGTGACATCAATTTCCCTTGTGGACTTTCTCTGCAGAGAAGGGGTGGCTGCTGCTGTGAGTTTTGCTTCCAGCTCCCACCCAGTGTCCTGTGGGGCTGGCAGGAAGTGGAAGTGTGTGTTGGGCTTCAATATCCCGCCAGAAATCAGGTTGACAAAACCAAAACAAAACACCCAAAATGAGTCTTGAGAGAAAGTGAAATCAATTTCCCTTGTGGACTTTCTCTGCAGAGAAGGGGTGGCTGCTGCCGTGGAATTTAATCCCGAGTGCTGCTGGTAATGATGCCAATATTTTCTGGAGTCAGTTCCAAAAAGTGACTATGAGGAACAGGGGCCTGGGTAAAATGGGAAACCTTGGGACTAAGAGTTTTTCTAGTACTTGGCAATGGGAAAACCAGGGGACCAAGCAGCAGCAGTAGGCAGAAGGCTGGCTTTTCCCCACCCCCAGCCCAGCTCTCACCCGGACCTCAGCAGGGACCATGGAAGAGGAGTTGGGCTTTTGCTGAGCAGTCCTCAGGCACCTCTTAGGGCACCAGCTGTCCTGACCTCCAGCAAGTTCCCCTTGGGGTACATTTTAACTATCTCATGAGATGGTGTCAGCGTGAGCCTGCTGGATAGCATGGGGGTGGGTCTCTCCCCACTCCACCAGGCAGAACAACATGCACTATTGGATAACAGCAAATGTGCCCTCCAGTCCGCAGCTGGCATGGGTCTGTGAAGCAGCACTTGTGTCCCTGGTGCTTGCCACACCAGCCCCCTTGCCCCACATCTAATTAGCTCCCTGACTCTGCACAACAAGACACAGTCACTGCTCTCAAGGAACTCACAGCCCAGTGGAAGAGACGGGTAATTAAATAGGCAATTTAGTGTAGTATTATAGAGTGGAAAGTGCGCCTGTAGAGCCGGGCCACATATTCACAGCACGGCTCCTGTCTCTCCCATTCTATGCCCTCTTCTCCCTACCCTTGCCCTGGAATATCTCATTCAAGCTGGGTCTCAAACCAAAGCTCATTCTGCTCCAGCCAAGTCCAGTGGTTCCTTAACATGGTACCCACATTCCCAACTGCAGATGGGTGCTGGTTTGTAAAGGTTTTTCCAGTCTAGGGTGACATAAGAACTAAAGACAAAACTGCAAGTCTTTAGTTCAGCTCTACGTGTTCAACCTGAGGAACTTCCCTCTGTGCTGGGAGTCTATCTTTTCTGCTTGTTGAGATGTTAAAGCATTCTTTCTCTTATCAAGTGATGGTACTTGTGGATTGGCAATTTACGTTTTTCCAGTCTAGGGTGACATAAGAACTAAAGACAAAACTGCAAGTCTTTAGTTCAGCTCCACGTGTTCAACCTGAGGAACTTCCCTCTGTGCTGGGAGTCTATCTTTTCTGCTTGTTGAGATGTTAAAGCATTCTTTCTTTTATCAAGTGATGGTACTTGTGGATTGGCAATTTATGTTAGTTTAATTTTAATATTATGGCTTGGCAGAATAGAAAAGTTAGCATCCCTTTGCTCACTGTGCTGTGTTAGCTCAGAGTCTGGGAGCATTGTCCAACAAGCTTCTTGTCATTGAGGCTAACACTCTTGTCCAAACCCAAGCAGGAGCCCTTGGGGTATCTTTCTCAGTTTCTAATTTCCCAGTTTGTAGCAGAGGGGCAGTGTTGATATACTCAAATTCCACTCACTTCTCCAGGACATTTAGCAGGCTGCGGCAGCCAAATCCTTAAATAGAAACTACTGTTTTCTTGACGTACCAGGCTCCTGTATGTTTAATGCCTTGTGTATCCACTTTCTGGGCCAAACTCATGAAAATCTAAAGGGGAATTATCCGTCTCAGAAAGCAGTTACAATGGAAAAAAAAGCCATTAGTACTCAGCGTTATCAGGGTGTTTAATTTTTCATTGATATTTCAAGATAAAAGTTGATCTTCGGGTTGTGTTAACCCAGATCGCCAGCTTCCATTTAGACACATCTTGCTTAGAGACTGCTGTAAAAGATGCCAGGACTCTCTCTTGAGGTAGCCACATTTTAGCTTTCCTCCATCCACCTGCTCAGGTTAGGGGATCTTAGGGTCATAAGATCTACTCTGGTTAAATAAAGTCCCATGTTGCATCTGGTTGTCCTAACATTTTAGAAATGGTCCAGAGCATTGAAATCCCCCCATAAAGCTTCATGGATAGGAGAAACTGTCCATCAGGCAAGCCAAATCCCAATTATACAAGTGGTAAGGATCGTGTTCTTAGACAGTAGTTGAATGTCTCTGTGTTAAAAGTTGTTTAAAATAAGCAAGTCATGCTAAGCTTAGATATTTAGGTGTAAGGACAGTTTTGTTTGCAATTTGGCTTTGCAATGTGATGACAACTGCAAAAGAGAGTCTCCTGCCTGGACTGAGTGCTTCCCAAGGACACGAATCATGCACTCCTTATACGTGATATTGGTGGACACCCTTTTATCCCTCTGCCCATCTCTCCTTCAAACCGAACACTTCTCTTGGCGCTTAGGAGGCAAAAAAAAAAAAAAAAAAAAAAAAAAAAAAAAAAAAAGAAAAAAAAATGGTTCTTGGTGACAATGATAACACAAATAACTAATACATTTTAGAGAGAATCAGTTTCTACCTTGACTCAGATGATCACTTAGTTATTAACATTTTAAACTTGCTTATTTAGTTATTAAAAGAAAACTTTCTCTGACTTGATAATTCTATTTGGTTTGCAACCTTATGAAAAGGAACGGGGGGGTGGGGGGCGTGAAGCTGGTGGCAGCAAAGGCCTCCAGGTGAGCACTCTGTTCCGAGTCTTGGTCTCCGAGTCCTCTGGAGCCTGCCCTGGCTGCTTACTCAGAGGCTGGTCCAGACCGAAGAGCAGCAGGCATGGTCCACTTGAACTTATGTAATTGCACTTGGTTTACTTGGGCTCTTACACCAACACGATCTTTCTCACCAAATGCATGCCTCCTGTAGCAGGGAGACCTCTGACTGGTCAGCTGCTGAGGTCATGGCAAGAACATTGGAGAAGGCTTCAGGGGATGTTTCTCATCTTGCTGTGTGGCCTTGGGTAAATCTCTTTATCTCTCTGGTTCTTGGTTTCCTCATCTGTAGAATGTGTTATATTAAATCAGAATCTCTAAACCTTGGCACTGTGGACATTATGGTCAGATAATTCTTTATTGTGGGGGCTGTCCTGTGCATTGTAGGCTGTTTAACAGTATCCTGGTCTCTACCCACGAGATGCTAGTAGTACCCCCCCCCCTTCTTTGTGGCAACGAAAAATATCTCCAGACATTTTCAAATATCCTTTTTAGGGGTGGGGGTGGGGGTGGGAAATCAACCTGCATCTAGAACTATTGGATCAGATTATACTCACCTCTGTTTGAGAAACCACACTGAGGGTTGTTAAAACATCCTGGTTTATTGAGCTTCTATTAGACTTTGCAGCTTAAGTATCTGTTGAGAAAGTACCATCTACTTCATGAACATCTGTGTTAGTGCTAGGGTGGTATCTGCAAAGGCATAGAAATAGAGTAGAAAAAAGAGAGAATCCCTGTTTAGATTTTTACTCTCACTAGCCACATAATTTCAGTTTCCTCATCTGTAAAGCATCAGTTTTACACATGGTTGTCAGGATTATTGACTGTCTAATATGACCTAATTGCTCAGTGTATAGGAAAGCAACTAGATCATATTAGATTCAATAATTAAACGTGATTCTCTTTTCTCTCCCTCACCCCTAAGGGAATGAGATCTGTGAAAACAAAGCAGTGTGCTGAGAGCGGCCCGCTCCTCCAAGGCTCCAGCCCACACTACCCATTACTTGTGCACAACCACGCACTACAGAAACCAACTCCTTTGTCCCGGGGTCTCTCACCTTCTCAAAGTTCAGCCCTTGCCTTCTAGCCCAGACCCAAGGGACTAGTGAGTTGATCTTTTGCTTTAATGCTCATTTTCAGTCTCAAGAGCCAGTCTAAATTACTAAACAACTGAGAACAAGAAATGTGATATTCACCTTCCCAATGAAATTATAAGAAATGTCACTGGGGTGGCTAACACCTGTGATTCATGTGTTTTTCACCTGTGGCCGATAACTTATAATTTTACTTGAAAAGGAAGGACTGAAGTGTTCTGGATCAATGGGTTGAAAGAGGATGAGTTTTAACAGAGTGACTAAGCACAGGTTTTGTTTCAATATTGACTATTTGGGGCCTGCTTAGGATAGAAGTTTATGTAGGTGTGTTAGGGTGTTGGCATATGAAATCATGTATAATTATAATATGAACGGAGCACTGGCTGTTCTGGATCAATGGGTTGAAAGAGGATGAGTTTTAACAGAGTGACTAAGCACAGGTTTTGCTTCAATATTGACTATTTGGGGCCTGCTTAGGATAGAAGTTTCTGTAGGTGTGTTAGGGTGTTGGCATATGAAATCATGTATAATTATAATATGAACGGAGCACTGGTTAAAATGGACTAAATTATTTGAATTAAACTCTAGTCTTAAGCGATGGTTATAATTCAGTCAAGAAGTTGAATCAGTAGAGTCATAATTCCTATCAGAACCCTATCCCCTGCTTTGCTTTTTTAAAAAAAATGTATCAGTTTATCTACCTGTTGTCATACTTATTCAAAGAGGGCTCACCATGTACACAGCACATATTTTAATGCTTTTCTTTTACTCCCCCTCCCTTTTTCAGCCCCTTCTTAGCATAGAATATATAGAATGATGACTTAAAGGAGGGATTGGCAAACTATGGTCCCTGGGCCAGGTCCTGCTCACCATCTGTTTAGTAAATAAAGTTTTAATGGCATGAAGTCACACTGACTTGCTTGTGTATTGTCTATGGATGCTTTCAGACTACAACAAGACTGAGTAGTTGTGACAGAGACCCTACAGCCTGCAAAGCCTAAAATATTTACTATCTGGCCCTTTACAGAAAAAGTGTGCTGACTCCTGACTTAGAGTATGAGTGTTAGAATCAAACGCACTTGAGTTCAAATCAGGTCTTAGTGTCTTGCTAGCTGTGACACTGGAAAAGTTGCACAACCTCTCTGTGAAACCTAACCTGTAACATGGGGATAATAGATAAACATCTACATTGGAAGGTTGTTGTGAGAATTCAGTGAGACAGTATTTGTAAAAACCTACACCCTGTCCCTGGCACAGAGTAAATAATCAATACATGGTAGCTATGATGATGATTATTCATTCCTTTATCCAAGAAACGTATATCTAGTGCTTTCTCTGTGCTAGGCCTGGGGGGACATAGAAAGTTCCTGCTCTTATGGAGCTCACATTCTAATGGGGAAGACAGACAACGATCAAGAAAATAAAAAACCAGGTTATTTTCAGATAGTGGTAAGTGCCATAAATAAAATAAAATAGGATGATATAGAAGGAAGTGACAAGGCAGGGGACAGAAAGTTGTTAACTGAGCTAAGAGCTAAAATAAAAATGAATCAGCCATGCAAATATCTCGAGAAGGAATGTTCCTGGCAGAAGGGACCATGAACACAGAGTCCTGAGCCAGGACGAGCTTGGGATGCTCCAGGAACAGAGAGATGACCTTGGGACTGGGACAGAGTGAGGGAGGGAAGAATGGAGGAGGACAAGGGAGGAGAGGTAGGCAGGGGCAAAAGCATGTCAGAGCTTGCAGAAGATGTTTGGCTCAGAGGCAGGGGTGCAGTCTGAGACCACAATGGGACAGAAATGCACCTGGGTCCTTGGCCTCATTCTGTGATTATTGCTCTAAGTATTATTATTCATTTTCTTTGGTCTCTGGCATTGGTCACTGTTAGAAACAGAAATGAGTAGGGCCCTGGTGAGTCCTGGTCAACGTGTCAGCTCTTGACTGTGGCAAGCCCATCACACTGCCCTGGCTGGACACTGCCACCTCCCCTGGGCTTTTCTCCTCTTAGTGCCTCCGACTCACCCCACAGATCTTCTGGCCAATGCCATTGCCTCTTTGAAATCATTTCTTATCAGGAGCTTTTAATGCTTCTCCAGGTAGAGCACTTAAGGTGAAAGTCAGTTAATGTGATCTTAAAACTCTCAAATAAATTTCCAGCAACATAAGACCACTTGATAAGAATTTTGTCCCTAGGGTCACTCAGAATTCTCAGCTCGGTTCCCATAATTAGCATTTCTTTTATGTCTGACTCATGGAACAGGCGTGAAGAGCCCCAGTGGTAGTATTTTGCCTGCTTGAAGTTTAAAAGAAGGCCTTAGATATGATCAGTTACTCAGACTGCCTCCAGAGTTGTCAACAATGGCCATACGGTATTTCACGGTTGCAAAGCACTGCTGCACACTCAGCTCATTTAGAGGTAAAAGTGTACCTTTGGTTTCCCTCCTTTATCCTCTTGGGTGGCTCCTCCTTCCCCTCTTCTTGTTCTCCTGTTCATCTTTCTCTTGGTTATCTTCATCATCATCAAAACCCTTTATTGGAAGTACTTAGCTCACTATCAGTAATTAAAACTTCCCTTACAATGTGCAGGTATGTGTTTCTGTCTTGCCTTGCTTTAGGCATTGTTAAAAGAACAAGATCCAAATGTGGCTATCTTCCAAGCCATGCTTTCACACACTAATTCTTTTTTTTAACTGGCAGAAATTGTATAGATTTGTGGCATGCAATGGGATGTTTCAATATGTATATACATTATGGAATGATTGAACCAAGGTAATTAACATATTCATCACCTCACATACTTAACATTTTTCTGTGGTGAGAACATTTAAAATCTACTCCCTTAGCAATTTCTTAGAGTACCATACGTTATTCTTAACTATAGTCACTATACTATACAATAGATCTCTAGAACTTTCTCCTCCTGTCTAACTGAAACTTTGTACCCTTTGATCAACTTCTCCCCACTGCCTGCCCTCTCCCCCAGCTCTTGGTAACCATCATTCTGCTCTCTATTTCTATGAGTTCAATATTTTTAGAGTTCACATACAAGTAGGATTATGCAGTATATGTCTTTCTGTACCTGGCTCATTTCACTTAGCATAATGTCCTCCAGATTCATCCATGTTGTCACAAATAATATAATTTTCTTCTTTTTTAAGGCTGAATAGTATTCCATTGTATATATATAAATATATACCACATTTTCTTAAGTCATTCATCCATTGATGGATACATAGGTGGATTCTATATCTTGGCTACTGTGAATAATACTACAACAAACGTGGGGGTGCTGCTCTCTCTTTGACATACTGATTTTATTTCCTCTGGATATACAGCTGAAGTGGGATTGCTGAATCATGAATTTTCTGAGGAGCCTTCCCATTGTTTCATAATGGCTGTACTGCAAACACTGATTCTTAATCTGAAGTCCATGAATGACCTCGGAGAGGGGTTATGAACCTGCTGAAATTGAATGCAAACTTTTGCATGTATAACTTTTCCTAGGAAAGAGTCTGGAGTTAGATTCCCAAAGTGTTTCCTGATGTCAAAAAGTTAGGAACTACTGCTTTAAAGACTTACTGACTAACAAAATACAATTATATTGTATAATATTGAATATACTAATTATCCTGATTTGAACATCACATATTGCGTACAGGTATTGGTATTCAATGCTGTATCCCACAGATACGTACAATCAATTATGTTTCAATTAAAAAAAAAAAAAAAGACCTACCAACTCAATCAGTAGTATGGTTGTCAAAAGAAAACTCTATGAAAATTTATAACTGGAAAAGGATAACATGCTGAGGTTGAAGCTGGGAAAGCCTGTGATTCTAAAATACCCCATTGATCAATTATGATCTGTGAAAGCAGGTAGGACTGATACCTGGATCAAGTGAAAACTTTCTTTTAGAGGACTAGACATTTTCCTAGGAACTCTTATGATAACTGCAAACACTATCCAGTACCCATTAAGTATCAAGCACTGTGTCAGTGCCTTTCATATTTTAACTCTTAATCCTCACAACCCTGTGAAGGAACTACTATTATTAGCCTTGTTTTACAGATGAGGAAAATGAGGTACAGAGAGATAAAACCATAAGTTGAGTTTACATTCAACATTCCAAGACCCTTAACAACTGTGGTTAATGTAGTTTGTCGAGTTATAATTAATGGTTCAGAATAATTATCATTTTGGGTGTATCTAAGTGGCTGCTATGTTGTAATCTTGAAGCACATGCCTAATTAATAACTGGATTCCTATATGTGCCACCTGTGGTTTTGCGAATCAGAACAGTTTACCAGGTCACATGCAGAGGAGAGACAGTTGACTGCTCTTCTTAATTAGAATTTGGCAAAGAGTCACTATGGCTTATAAAATGGGGTTACTAACCAAACAGGTAATTTTATTTTTATAACTAGTATCACTATCAGAAAATATTCATGCTGTGTACATAAGGCACGCCAAAACTCTGCAGAGTTTAAAGTCAACTAAACCTTATCTTTGGGAAGTTAAAATTTTATTCATTCCAAGATTTGATCAATTTATGGGGCTTTAGATATAATTTGCTCTTTACCTAGGTTATGAGGTGTTGTAAAAAAAATTCATGGAAATATCAGTATTACCTTTTAATTCTATTTTCCCATGAACTTTCTGAAGTACCTTCATATATTTACCCAACAATTAATGAGCAGGTGATCTATAAATATAGACAGACTCTCCTCTAAGACCATTACTTTAATAACCTTGAGAAAAACCATCATTATTTACATTAAGATTTATTAACCACATCCACTACCTGTAGTGGTTACTAGGAATTCTACAATTCAAGGATGTGTGCTTAATTTACATATGTGTCCAGTGATTTATGAAGGTGAAATAGGAACACCAGACCAGAACTGAGAGCTTCTGGAAAAAATAACTACAACATAATTGATAAAGGGAGAAAATATTTTGCCACTTTGTAAGCAGAGTGGGATGCATAACCAGAATGGACTGAGGTATATAATTCACCCCAAGTAAAGTACCAGGCTCCATGAACCATCAAACCAGTAGTTTATAACAAGAGGAAATTGCTCCTTGTGATCCTGGATTATGGAAAGCCTATTCTCTAATATCTTACTTTCATGTTGGAGATCATTTTTGTAATGAACTTTATATATTTTATGGAGTAATATGATGACGATTGCCAGTTAGAAAAGATTTGGTTAAAACCATAGTCAACTGTGTTATGTTACCCAGGTTTTGCTATCTATCAGGTAACTTCAATAAATGGAAACTGGGTTGAGAAAAATTCTTTACTTTAGAAATCTTTTCTTTTGGAAAATCTGTAAGTTAAAAGCTAAAGACTGTTACCCAGAGTATGTTTAGAACACCTAAGAGAATAAATTTCCCCAAAGAAAATCTTGAGCTTTTATATGTCCTTGAAAGTAATATAACTAAATTTTTTTTAGAAGTATTCTACAAATGAGCCTTAGTTGAACTTAGATTGATCTTCCTGCCAATTAGACATAATGAGTGAAGTTCTGGCTTATTTTTGAACTTATTAGAAAAAGAATAATCTAAATGCAAAGTAGTTCTTCTTTTCCTCTTCATGAAAATTCTTTTTATTTATTTATTTTTTTGACAAAGACTGATTCCAAGGGAGAAAAGATAAAAATATGTCTGCCTCTGGCCATGTCTAACTTTCTTTTCTTTTTTTCTTAATTTTTATTGAATCAGGATTATACATATTTTGGGGGTTCGACATTGACATATGTTGATTGGATCAATATTACTAGAATATATATTGTTACAAATCATACTTATTCTTTATGCTCCTTGTCCAATCTCTCCCTATCCCCCTCTCCCTCCTTCACCTTGTCTAGCTTTCCTTTTCGAGTATTTTCAAATTCCTTTTCTCGAGTGTATTGGGCATGGGCGTGTTGACCTCCCAGTCTCTGCTTTGCCTTGTTCTCAATTGTGACATTCTAGTCCATTCTAGTCCATTCTCGTCCAGTGGACCACCCCCCAACTGTGTTGCTGGTCACCACTGAAGGTCTGGGAACCGATTCTCCGTTGCCTCTACTCTGACCCAGGGAGTTGGGGAGGGGGAGAGCTGGAAAATCTGCTGCCTACATCTCGTCGAGCTTGGGTACATGCATGCCCTGAGACCCATAAAGTCCTGAGCCCCCAAAACTCTATGGTTCACACATCCCTCCTTGAATATTTCTGTCCTTAGAGCTATCCTTGTCCAGACCTGTTGAAAGTTTTAATAGCCATTCACAAAGTCCTTTCCTAAGTAGTTAATCATGTCTTGTATTTAGTTACTCAACAAATAGATACTGAGCATCTGTTTTGTGCAAGGCACTGCTAGGTGCTAGAAACTCAGAGGAAGAGAATGGGAGAAGTCAAGAATGACATTAAGAGGAAACAGTAGATGTTAAATGACTAATTCTACAATTAAGTATTTAATTATGATTGTGATAAGTCCCCTGGGGAGAAGCATAAGAAAGGGTCTTATGCTTAGTCTGGAGGGTCAATAAAGGTTTTCATGAGGAAGTGAGATTTGAGCTGTGTTATGAAGCATGAATTGGAGAGAAGGGGGGTGTGGGGGAGACCATTGCAGGCAGAGGAAGGATCACGGGCAAGGGAAGGCAGAACCTATCTTTCTTGAGAAGGTGAAAACCAGGGTGGCTGAAGGCAGAGAGAGAAAGGATGAATGGAAGGAGACGAGGGAGGTGAGATTAGCAAGGATGGACCATGCCAGGCATTAGAGGCCATGTTAAAGACTTTACTTTTTATCCTAAAATCTGTAAGAAATAATTGAAAGGACTTAGTCAGTTGGAGTAAGAATGAGGTGGAAAGATGGGATGTTTGACATGGTCAGTGTTGCATTTTCAAATGTTCACTCTGGCTGATGTGTGGGCGAGGTTCAGAAGGGTAGTGGGTAGCGGCAGGTGACAGGAGGAGTCCAGGCAGTAGTTGCTGTGGCTCCAGGTGAAATGCTGGTGCTTTGGATTAGGATAGTGCAGGTCGAGAGGGAGATAAGTGGATGATGGGCTTAGAGCTATTGAGAAGGTAACTCTGCCAGGAGTTCGTGTTGGATTGGATGTGAGAAGGCGAGAATGACTACTAGGTTCCTGGTCTGCTAAGGAGAGAGTCTGGAGTGAGGATAAAGGAAGGCCCTGAGCCAGCAAAGATGTCAAGAAAAACCATCTAGGTAGGAAGAAAGAAAAGCAGGAGGGCTGGGGTTGTGAAAGCCGAGAGAAGGCCTTGCTGCTCACACCCAGAGCTTGGACTTGTTCAACAAGTCATTAATACCCAATAATCTGACATCAGGCTCTGCAAGAGCAGAAAAGCTCTGGAAGAGTCTGGGCATGCACATCTAGTCCACAATTGGGATCTCTTTTCCAGAGGACATGACACTTTGTTTCTATATCACTCCTGCCAGCGTCTCTGCTCCATAAACCATCTTGGACAATATCTTCCAAGAACCAGCACTGATTTTCAGGGGAGTATAAGCAATATTTAGGAACAAAAGCTTTTCCTAAGAGACATGTTGTCTTCAGAGATGCAATTCTGAGCACAACAAAGACAAGCTTTTATGATGTCGTGCAGGGTAGCCTGGCTTGTTAGAAGCTCCTAAATCTCATCATTCCAGGTTGGGATCTTTGCTTTATCTCAGCCCAACCAGAAGTGTCACTGAGGTTGTTCTGATAGTCATTGGGGCTATCCACAACTGTTTAGGTATTTGGTTTGGGGCACATGATAGGATTACACTGCTTTACCCATTTGCTTTACATGACTTACTTTAGCTAGTGAGTTGTGAATAGAAGTGATATGTGGGTTAAGAGTCACTTCACAGTTCACTACGCTCTCTTTTCCCAGTCCTGGCAATCATGAAGGCACGTGTCATCATATTGCCTCCCTCGGCCTCAGTCCCTTAGCAGCCACTTTGAGCAGAACCCCTATAATAAACTGTTGTAGCAGGCAAGAAATAAACGTTGTTGTCTTGAGACTCACGTTTGTTGCTGTATCAGATCCCAGTCCATCCTGACTGCTACAGACACTCTTTCCAGAACAAAGTAACCTTAAGGGTTTATATGAGTTTCAAAGGTTTTAGGACAAATTCTTTGTCAGAATTCAAGTTCAAACGGATAGGATTTCCATTTTTGCCCCCAAAATTTTTGCAAGAAGTATGTTTTCCAAGGGCAGTCTCTTGGCAGCCTACTTCTGAGATGAGGAGTCCAAAGAACTATGGCCATTTCCATAGCAAATCCTAACAACAGTTATATATCACTACTAGTTAGTAAATCTTACCATGTGGCAGGCATGTGCTAATTATCTTGTATACATTATTTTACCTCAAAATAACCCAATAAGTAAGTGGACATTAGCAAATCCATTTTCAAAATGAGAGAACTGGGGTTCAGAGAGGTTAAGTAACTTGCTCACACAGCTAGTAAGAGGCAGACCCAAGATTGGAAACTGGGTTGTCTGGCTCCGTGGCCCTTGTAGAACTCTCAGACATTCTGCTAGAAAGACTCAGGGCTATTCCACTGATGTCTCAACTAGCAGCTCTGTTCTTAAGCCAACCCATCTGAGTATTAGTACCCTCAACTCTTCCATATAGCAGGACTTACCATTAAGATATGTTTTTCCAGGCCTAAGAGCTGGTGGCCCAGCCCTAACTGCCAGGCTCGAACCTAGGCTGTTTTAATAACATTTCATGTACTTGGGATAGACTCAGACAGATCTGAACTCAAATTGGGGTTCTGCCCCTTACCAGATTCACCCGATTGCTCTCTGTGCCTCAGTTTTCACATTTGAAAATGGGGGTGATAACAGTTCCTAGCCCATGGAGCTGCTGGGAGAATGGGCTTCTCATTTGCCTGTTTGCCCTCAGCTCCATTGCCCATCTGTCCTTGTACTACTCTATATCTTGGGGGGATCTCCCTGCCAACTTATTCCTCAGGCTCCTTTCACCTTGGTTCAGCCAATAGGAGGAGCTGGCAGGTGGTAGGAGGGCAAAAAGAAGGTAAAAGCTGGGGTATTTCCCTCTTTCTTGGGTGGCATCTCCAGCGGTGGTGGCTCTGTAGTTCGGGCCCCTTCTGGGCAACCTCCCTCCCATTGGTCCCAGTTGTCACCCAGGCAGCTCTGTCTCCTGGCTCTGTTAACACCTCACTTTGTCACTCGGGCTCTAGGGAGGGTAGTGATCTTGCTGTTGCTAATCTCTGGCTTTCTTCACCATCTCCTTTCAGGTCTTCCAAGACCTTTCTTTTTTTGTGGGGGGCAGCTGGCAAGTATGGGGATCCAAATCCTTGACTTTGGCATTATAACACTGCACTCTAACTGGCCAGCCTCCAGGACCTTTATAAGTAGTTCTCTGTATTAAAGTCCCACTACTGAGCTGTCCAGCTTGGGCTCCGTTTTCCTGACTACAACATGACTGATGCAGAGGATTGCTTGAGATAATGCCTATAAAGTAGTAGAATAGTGCTTGGCACATAGTAAGTGCTCAATAAAGGGAAGCTTGCAAAATGCACTTACTTTCTTCCTATCTAGATTCTTTGCTGCCAGTTTCCCCCAGGCAGGCACCTGCACACATCGTAGCTCCTGAATCACTGCCCACTTCTCCTCCTTCCAGTTTGTCCAAGTCCGTACACCCGGGCTTCTGTTTTCATTCATACTTCTCAAATCTTACAAGGTAAAGGGTATGTGAATGCCTCTATTACATTTATGACACATGTCACAATTTTATTTTTAACCTTTCACCTGCTTTATCTGTCCCCTTCTGGCTTTCCAACCCCTCCCAATGCCTCCCTCTGCCACTTTTCCACTTATCCACTCCAGCCACACTGACCTTTGTTCAGTTCTCACTCTCTGCCATGCTCCCTCTCCGGGCTTTGGCATATAGTTTCCTCATCTTGGAAAGGTCTTCTCTGGGCTCTTTCATGGCCACACCCTTCCCACACCCCAGCCCAGGGTGGCTGCCAGAAGCCTTCCGTGACCACCCAATGTCGGTTACCTCTGTTATTCTCTTTGACAGATGCTCTTCGGATTCTTCATTGCACTTTTCTTATCTTGTTTACTTGTTTATTACCTTTCTCCATCCCTACATGCCATAGGACATTAGACTACCTGTTCCATGAGGGCAGGATCCATGTGTGACCTCTCCATCTGTGTATCTTTAACACTTTGCAAGATGCCTGGCACAAAACAGGCTCTCAGTCACTGTGTTGTCAATGAATGAATGTTGGATTAATCTGTCTTTAAACAGCTCATGTCATGGTTCCCTAGATGTCGGATCCATGTGTGACCTCTCCATCTGTGTATCTTTAACACTTTGCAAGATGCCTGGCACAAAGCAGGCTCTCAGTCACTGTGTTGTCAATGAATGAATGTTGGATTAATCTGTCTTTAAACAGCTCATGTCATGGTTCCCTAGATGTCCAATAGTGATCATTTTTGGGACACCCCTCTCTCACCCAGCTTAGCTGGATGTTGTGTTGTGCAGAAGCCAAGCAGAGGCACTGGCTCAGTCCAGGCTGGTCTCCTTCAGTCTTACACCTTGCCCCGGCCCTGGATGGTACATGAAGCTCCATTTCCTGCCTGACATGCTCAGCCCACTGGGACCTTCTCTGAGACTTCAGACTATCACTCTTCAAAATCCTGTCATCTTCACCCTCCCTCAAAGATCTGTCACCTCCAAGTTCCTACATCAGAGCGATCTCACATCTGAACCACAGTTGGACCCCTCAGCCCTGTCCCCTTCTCAGTGCTGGGCCATCCTGGCCCCTCTCCCCTTCTTAGACAATGTCCCCTGCTCACATAATCGAGCTTGACTCCGTGAGAAAAACAAAGGCCCATTTTGGTTTTGTTTTCTTGGCTACCAATTCCAGTTGAGGAGCTTCTCACTTCTTGGCTTTCAGTCACAAAAAGACTGTTAATTGTCATTACTCAGCTTCTTTCAAGGACTTAGGGAATCTCATGATTTCAACCTCAGAGCCTGTCTATGCTCCTGAGAGAAGGAAAACATACCTTTCATTCTTTGGCAATGAGCTAACAGTTGTTAAAGAAGAAAAAAAATACAAGTGAATTTCTTTTCTTAATTACCCTGCTCCACTAGTTATACTATCTAGTGTCCCAGTTCCCCTCTAGAGATGGTGCCCTGCCCTGAGGCACAGCAAGTGACTGCAAGCCTGGAATTTTACCTAGTTCCTGCCCTGCTTCCCTCCTGGGGGGTAGAGACTTGTCATATACCCCATTCAGTATGAGGTGCCAGGACAGATCTCCCAGAAGCCTGACTGCCTCCTGGTTGGCTCCAGTGTATTCAATGGCCATCTTGAGAGACTGCTGCTCTAACCCGCCTGTCACATGGACCCTCCCCATCCCAGTGGATGTCTGACTTGGACCTGGGCTTGGTGCACTTTTTGGGCACTGTGTCTAACTAGAGCTGGCTTTGGTATCTGAGGAAGTTTCCTCACCTTCCATTCTATTTGGCTGTACCCTCCCTGCTCTCCCCACTAGGCTGAGGTCCCAGCATGTCTTATACCTGAGCCCAGGAAGTTTATACCACCACATGCCATAATTTTTGGCCACAATTAAGTCTTCTTTAAGACTTAAAAGTATATATATGAGGAAATATCCCAACATTTTTTTCAGTTGGAAATATCCAAATATTTTAGCTTGCGAGCAATAGCTCGGGACTAAGCAAATGGTTGTCTGTGGCTGTGGGCTGGGCCTACATTTCTTGGTGCAGCATTTTGGAGGGGTGGGCTTTCTCTAGAAGAAGCCAGAGTGTTCATTATTTGCTACTCTAAATTATTCAACTTTGAATTATGATTACAGCAACCAATGTACATGTAGTGGGTAATGCGATTAGCAGTTGAAGTGTGGTGTGTAGTTATAGACATTGCTGACCAGCACTATGCTTACTGTTTCAATCATACTTGGACGTTTCCCATTTGAAGCTTAATCTACTGATTAACTCACTGATAAAGCAGTTTTCAGTCTTATTATGCCACAAATTTGGTAAAAGTAAGTCAGAGGGGTTCCCTTCTCTTCTGGCCCAAGGTCCTTTTCAAATGGCAGAGTCTGAGACCACTGCCATCCTTCAGCATGAGACTGGCAGAGACTACTTCTAAAATCTCTCTTTCTTTTTTCATGTTTGAGTCATTCTAGCAGTGAGATTTGGGCTCGAAATTAAATATGACTCAGGAATGCATTTACCTGAGAGTAACAGAAGACAAGATTCTACTGGCTTAAACAGGTAGAGGTGTGCGATTGGTGGTATTGGGTTTGAACACTAAATTACACAGAAAATGGGGGGTGGGTGGGAGGTGAATGAAAAAGCAGCAGTGCCAACTGTGTCTGTTCCCTTCTGCTAGGAAAGAAAAGCTTCTCCAGAAATCTTCACATTCGCCTTTCTCTTAGGTTGCATTGCCCAGAATTGGGTCATATGACCATCTTGCCTGCAGGTACAGTTGCAGTACTTTGGAACAAGTCAGTCATAGTTGGCTTAGATACCCTGATTTATTCTTTTCTCAGTACTCAGGGCAGGAGATCACCCTGAACAAAATCAATAGGTAGGAATAGATACTGGACAGGCAGGTCTTGGTGCCTGCCCCAAATCAACTAAGTGAATTCTAGAAGCCACAGGCCAATGAACTTGATGCTGATTTTTGAAACTTTTTGGAAACAATGATTAAACAGGAGTAGTGTATTCTAGACTGTAAGCTCTAAGGGAGTTGGCATTGTGCTGTCTTGTTCAATGCTGTATCTACAACAGGGTGCCTGGCATGAAGTTGATGTTCTATAAATATTTATTGAATAAATGAATAAACAAAAGGAGGCTGAAGAAAAGTAGATGATGAGAACAGCCTGGGTCTAGTAAGAATAAGTTTTGCCAAACCAACTATTTCCTTTAAAAGTTTTGGGTAGAATAATTGTTATATTTTAGCTCAGGGAATGCCATAGGTACTTTATCATTGGACTTTGTAAGTCAGTTGACAATATTCTCATAATACTCTTGCAGAGAAGTGCTAATTTTGCTGTATGTAGGTGGATCTGTAGCAACTTGAACACAAGTACCCAAGTAAGTTTTGGTCACTAAATCTAGGCTGGTCTGGAGGGAAGCCTGTTGAACAGGGACTACTAGGAAGGCAGAGTGAATTATTGTCAGCAATGTGGGACTTAATATAAAACCTAGGTTCAAATCCCTTCTCTGCTACCTTCTATCTGGGTGATTTTGGCAATTTATTTAATTTCTCTGAGCCTCATTTTTTTTAAATCTGTAAATTGAAGATCATAATATCTGGTAAGATCATCATGGGAATGAGTCAAGTTAAGATGTTAGCAGGTATGTCAATATGTAGGATGGCACGAAAAAGATTTTAAAAAATCCTGAAAAACTGGAAAAGGGACAAAACAAAATGAAATGCAATGTGCACAGAGATAGATGTTTATTACTTTCACAAATGCAGGATGGGAAAAGCCTGGCTTTCTTAATATAAAACCTAGGTTCAAATCCCTTCTCTGCTACCTTCTATCTGGGTGATTTTGGCAATTTATTTAATTTCTCTGAGCCTCATTTTTTTTAAATCTGTAAATTGAAGATCATAATATCTGGTAAGATCATCATGGGAATGAGTCAAGTTAAGATGTTAGCAGGTATGTCAATATGTAGGATGGCACGAAAAAGATTTTAAAAAATCCTGAAAAACTGGAAAAGGGACAAAACAAAATGAAATGCAATGTGCACAGAGATAGATGTTTATTACTTTCACAAATGCAGGATGGAAAAAGCCTGGCTTTCCTGAGGCTTCTCTGCTGGTACCATGGATGGGACCAGCTTTTTTTTTTTTTTCCTTTTTGTCTTTTTTTCTGACCGGTAACGGGATCGCAACCCTCGGTGTCGCACCCGTACCGGGGACCAGCAACAGGATCGCAACACTCGGTGTTGCACCCGCACCGCGCTCAGCCAGTGAGTGGGAACTGGTCTCCACATGGGATCCGAACCCTCGGCGGGAGCGCCGCTGCGCTCCCAAGCGGCGCACTCTCCAGTGCACCACCGGGCCGGCCCGGGACCAGCTTTTTATAGGATCTAATCAGACACCCTTTATGGAGGTAAGGAATCTAACATCTTAAAATACCACCCTGAAAACAAAAGGAAACTAGTTTGTGCTATGGAAAGGATGGCTTACTAAATATGTAGAGTTTATAGTGATGTAACTTTTCTCATTCCTGATATTGGTAATGTATGCCTTCTCTCTCTCTCTTCCTTGTCAGTCTGGCTAGAGACTTATCAGTTTTATTGATCTTCTCAAAGAACCAACTTTCAGTTTCAATAATTTTCTCTAGTATTTTTGTTTTTTACTTTTTCTGTTTTCATTGATTTCTGTCCTTATCTTTCTTATTTCCTGTTTTTGTTTTGCTTAATTTGGCTTTAATTTGTTCTTCTTTCTTAAAGCTGAATTGGAGGTCAATAATTTGGGATCTTCTTTTCTACCTATAAGTGCTTTAGTGCTATAAATTTCTCTCTAAGTACTGTTTTATTTGCATTCCTCCAATTATGATGTGTTATGTTTTCAGTATCTTTCACTTCAAAGTATTTTCTAATTCTATTTTTATTTCTCCTTTAAGCCATGGTTTTTTAGAAGTTTCCCAACATTTGGGGATTTTTCAGGTACCTTTAAGTTATTGATTTCTAATTTCCATGTGGTCAGGGTATACGTTTTATATGATTTGAATCTTTATAAATGTATTCAGGCTTGTTTTATGGCGCAGAATATGGTCTATTTTAGTAAATGTTCTGTGTTCACTTGAAAAGAATGTATATTTTCCTGTTACTGAGTGGAGTGTTCTATAAATGTCAATTAAGGCCAAGTTGGTTGATAGTTTCCTGCAAGCTTTTTACATCTTACTGACTTTCGGCCTACTTACTCCAGCAGTTATTAAGAGAGGGGTGTTGAAATTGCTGAGTATAATTGTAGATTCTTCCATTTCATCTTGCAAATCTGTTAGTTTTTAATTCATGTATTTTGAAGGTCTGTATGACACACATAAATGTTTAGAATTTTTATCCTTTTGATGGATTGACCCCTTTATTATTATAAAATGATCCTCTGTATTTCTGGTAATATTCCTTGTATTGAAATCTACTTTGTCTAATATCAATATAACCACCTATATTTCTTTTTTTTTTTTTTGTCTTTTTTGTGACTGGTAAGGGGATTGCAATCCTTGGTGTGGTGTCGCCCACACTGCGCTCAGCCAGTGAGCACACTGGCCATCCCTATATAGGATCCGAACCTGCGGCGGGAGTGTCACTGCACTCCCAGCGCCACACTCTCCCGAGTGAGCCACGGAGTCGGTCCCTATATTTCTTTTGATTAGTATCAGCACGGCACATCGTTTTCTAATCTTTTACCTTTAACTTATTTGTCTATTTATTTGGTGAATGGCCAGTCAGGGGACCCGAATCCTTGAGCTTGGTGCTGTCAGCACTATGCTCTAACCAACTGAGTTAACTGGCCAGTCCTGTCTTTATATTTAAAGTGGGTTTTTAGTCGATGTCATATAGTTGGTTCTTGCTTCTCTTCTTCAATCTGACAACCTCTGCCTTTTAATTAGGATGGTTACTGTTATGATTGGGTTTAAATCTACTATCTTTGTATGTGTTTTCTCTTTATCACATTTATTCTTTCTCGTTTTCTCATTTACTACCTTCTTTTGGTTTCACTCAGCATTTTTTTTATTATTCTACTTAATCTTGTTTGTTGATGTATAAGCTATAACTCTTTGTTTTGTTTTTATAGTAGTTGCTTAGGAGTTAAAGTATACCACTTTAGGGCAGGCCGGGTGGCACACTCGGTAGAGTGCGGCGCTTGGGAGCGCGGCGGCGCTCCGGCCGAGGGTTCGGATCCCATATAGAGACCAGTCCGCTCACTGGTTGAGCGCGGTGTGGGCGCGACACTGAGGGTTGTGATTCCATTGCCGGTTGCGGTGTGGGCACGACACCGAGGGTTGCGATCCTGTTACCGTTACCGGTCACGAAAAAAAAACAAAAAGAAAAAAAAAAAGTATACCACTTTAACTTATTACAGTTTACCTGCAAGTATACCATGCCATTTTGTGCTCGGTGTAAGAATCTTATGATAGAATACTTTCTCATTCTTGGACTTTGCTGTTGTCACACATTTTTATTTCTACTTTTGTTCTAAACCCCACAAAATATTATTTTTATACTAAGTAGTCAGTTATCTTTAAAAGAGTTTTAAAATCATAAAAAATTACCTACATATTTATGCTTTTTGAAACTCTTTATTCCTTTGTGTATATTCAGATTTCCATCTGGTAGCATTTTCTTTTTGCCTGAAGGACTTTCTTTAATAATTTATTTTAGTGTGAGTCTGCTGATGATAAATTCTTTCAGCTTTTGTGTGTCAGAACATGTCTTTCTTTTTGTCTTGTTTTGAAGTATATCTATTTAGAGAAAGAATTCTAGAGTGACAGTTTTTCCAGTAAGTACTTTAAGATACTGCTCCACTGTCTTCTTGTTTGCAAATTTCTGATGAGAAGTCTGCTGTTATTCTTATCTCTGTTTTGTACAGAAATGTCTTTTCTTTTCTCTGACTGCTTTTAAGATTTTCTCTTTATCACTGGTTTTGGGCAATAGTATAGTATTCTTCATATCTCCACTTAGTTTGTTGAGCTTCCTGAATTTGTAAGTTTATATTTTATAAAATTTGGAAGTTTATATTATCATTTCTCCAATTATTTTTTTCTGTCCTCCCTGATTTGTTCTCATCTCATATTTCTCTTTTTTAAAGGGAATTTAATTGCATGTACACTAAGCTCATTGATACTCTGTTCACTTTTATTTTCAGTCTTTTTCTTTCTTCAGTGTTTTTAGATAGTTTCTTTTTTCTTTTTCTTTTTCTTTTTTTTTTTTTTTTTTTTTTTTTTTTTTTCC
>NW_007738344.1:2880-13082 GCF_000696425.1 Galeopterus variegatus | reverse complement strand
TGGGATCTGAACCCTGGGCGGGAGCGCCGCCGCGCTTCCCAAGCGGCGCACTATCCAGTGCGCCACCGGGCCGGCCCTCTTTCTTTCTTTTTTGTTTTTTGGCAGCTGGCTGGTGCAGGGAACCAAAGCCTTGACCTTGATGTTACAAGGTTGTGCTCTAACCAACAGAGCTAACAGGCCAGCCGCCCCATTTTAGACAGTTTCTATCACAATGTTTTAAAATTCCTTACTCTTTTTTCCCCAGTAATGTCCAATCGGCTGTTAATCCTATACAAGTGTGTGTGTGCGTGTGTGTTAAAAATCTCAGACAATGGTTTCATAATCTTGAGATTTTTTTAAAAAGAATTTCCAGGTCTCTACTTAACAAACATGCTCAATCTCTTTCCTCTATTTTCTTGAACCTGTTGAATACAGTCAAAATTACTTTCTTACTGTCCTTTTCTACTAATTCTACCATTTCTGTCACTTCTAGGACTCTTTCAATGGATTGTTGTTGTTTTTTTCCCCCTCCTCACTATGGGTCATTTTTTCGTGCTTCTTTTTGCATGCCTGAACATTCTGACTAGATGCCAGACATTGAGAATTTTACCTTGTTGGGTGCTGGATATTTTTGATTTCCTATAAGTTTTCCTGTGCTTTGTAATGGGACACTTTGTTTTTGGAAACAGTTTGATCGTTTTTGGGTGGGCTTTTAAGATTTGTTAGGTAGAACCTGAGCAATATTTACTCTAGGGCTAAATTTGCCCACTACCAAAACAAGACCATTTGAGTCATGAATTATGAGGTTTTCCGGTCTGGGTGCCAGGATCAGGCACTATTCCTGGTCCTGTATGATCACTGCACACCTTTCCACTCTGGCTTGGGGGAACAGGAATAATTGCCTGCCCTGTGCAAGCTTTGGTGATTGTTCTCTCTTCTCTTTATATGTGATTCTTTCCCTGGCTTTGGGTAGCTTCTTCACACACATGAGCTAATTAGCTAAGGATGGAGGAAGGTCTTCTGCAGATCTCCACAGATGCTTCTTTCTCTGTGTAGCTTTCTTCTCTCTGGTACCCTACTCCCAGCTCCAGCTGCTTTGGCCCTAGTCTTCCAGTTTGATCTCCTCAACTCAGGGAGTCTGCCTAGCTCTTCCTAGATTTCCCCTCTTGGTACTTCAGCATGGCAACTCTCTCTAGGCAGTAAATCAAGGCAATCATAGGACTTACCTGATTTGTTTCCCCTCCCTTAGGGACCACTGTCCTGAGCTGCTACGTGATGTCCAATGTTTGAAAGCCACGTTTTATATTTGCCTATTTGTTTTTGGTTTTAGTTGTTTTAGGCAGGAGAGTAAATTCAGTTCTGTTGCTCCATCTTGGCTGGCTAGACTGGATTACTATAAATTATTGTGGCTCTGTTGATAAAACAGATTGCTGAGGGTGTCACCTGTTTCCAAAACAATTCTCATTAAGTAACCTGAAACACCTGGCATTGCAATTCACATCTCCTACAAGTACATTAACCCTTGTGCAATGGGTGTTACACAAGAGTTACCTACAAATGAACTTTATGTAAGACAATCTAATTTTTCTCTCTGACTTTCATTTCATCCCTGTGGTGCTCTCTACTTCATTTCTTAATACTCTTTAGCAGTGACTTCAAACTCTAAGACTTTCCTCCATTTTCTCCCCTCTTTCTTTTCTTTGTCAGGCACCAGTAACCTACACACAAAATTTCATAATGTTTTGGGATTAGAATTCATCTTATTCTAGTCATACAGTCCCTGAATACTTAGGTGTGTGCTTGTTGCTAAGGTATGTGTGGGGTTGAATAAAGACCAGGTCTTTGACCTCAAGAAGCTCAAAATCTTTCTTCCTTTTTTAAAAATATGAATATCCACTCCTACTGTTTTGGGTTGTTCCAGAAGAGAAGAACATTTGCATCTTGGGATGGATTTATAAACAGAAGTAGAAAGTTAAAGTGAAGGAATTGTTTTTCTTGTTGTTCCTCAGCTTCAGCAGGCATTTACTGAGTGCTTACTATTGCAACACATTTTGGTGTTAACTAGAAGACTGAGGCAAGTCACTAGCATAATGAGTTGGTAATCTTGTGGAAGACTGACACAAACTGATAAAGACCCAAGGTGTGGTACCATAGTAAATCTGTGAGATTTTACAGAAGGGCGTGGTTATTGAGGGCTGGAGAGACTAGGGAAGGCAGAATTAGGAGTGTAAGTGTCCATGGCTTATGTAGGGACAACAAGAGAGGTAGAAGTAAAGGGCTCCTGCTGGAGAAGAGAGGGAAAAGTAGAGTACTCTCTGTGGAGGCCTTATGTGCCAGGCTCAAGTATATGGATTACGGGGAGCCGTGGACTGTCTTTGATTGGGGGTGGACATGCATGAAGATTCGTTTTGAATGGAGGATAAGGGTTAGTGAGTGCAAGAGGGACAAGGAGTGGTGGCAGAGGCCTGAGGGCTGGGACTATGTCTTAATCACATCTGTATGTCCAGATTCTAGTTCATACTTACTGCTTGTTGCTTGAGTGCATGTAAAAGGTTATGTTTTTCCTTCTAAATTGCAAATGCTCTTAACAATCGTTGGCCTTGTCAACGGTATGACAAATATTGTGAAAGAACCTCTTCCTGCCCAGTGTTATTTTGTTTGAAGGGCTAAAGGTAGGGAAATTTGGATTCAGACTCCTTCAAACCTTTGTTATTTATTTTTTTTTAATCGTAAATTGACATATCATAGTCGTAGATATTTATGGAGTACAAAGTGATGTTATGATTTATGAATACAATGTGGAATAATTCAAGCTAATTAACATATCCATCATCTCAAATACCTATCATTTTTTTGCGGTGGGAACATTTGAAATGTACAATACATTATTATTTACTATATTCACCACTCTGTGCAATATATTTCAAAAGAAAAAAAACTTGTTTCTCCTGTGTCATTGAGGCTTTGGATGCTTTGCTTCTCTTTTCATTCCTCATTTTCCTCCTTAAAGGAAAAGGCTCTCAGCCTGTCTTAGAGAAATGACACAACGCGGTCATTTGCAATTCCTGCCTCCCCCATCCTTAATAAATTCTGCATAGTTTTACAAATCTCATAAAAAAGACTTACCACACATATACACATAAAACCAGACGGTCCGTGCACATACTATCAACAAAGCCCGACGGGGACACAAGCCAGATGAGCAGCATTCGCCCAATGGGCACTTAGGACCACACGCGCGCGCGCGCGCACACTCCACTCTCACATCCACGCCGCGCGCCCAGACTTCGGGGCCCCCGCCCCGCCCCCGCGCGCTCACTCTCGCGCGCCGCTTGCGTCATCAGGGCACGACGCTGCCGCAGACACTGGCTGAGGCTTCAAGTGCGGGCAGATGCCGCAGCTGGAGCCGGAGCTGCCCGGTGCTAGCGGCCAGGGCGGTGCAGGCTGCGGGAGGCTGCCCGGGCCGGGAGCGCCGGGACAGGTGCGTCGTGGCCCTTCTCTCTGGACCTGGCGCGACTCCTGCAAGTTGCCGGGGCGGTCCGGGTCTTCCTGTCCCTCCTCCACCGAGCTCCGGGGTTTCTCCTGAGAAATGGGCCGGGCTCGTGCTGGGGTGGAGGTCGGGGTTGTTCCCCCTCGGAGGCTAGGCTGCAGCGTGGGTTCCCCGGGGGAGGAGGGAGTCCTTCCGGACTCAGTCCCTTAATCACCGAGGGCGTGCGGCCAGCCAGCCCCGGGAGGCACTGAGGCAGCGAGGATGCTCCGAGACCAGCTGGTGCTGGGCATGAGACAGTGACAGCAGCCACCATTGATTGGACGGAGCGCTCACTGTGTGTCGCAGAGTGTGCTAGGCGCTTTGTACGTATTATTGAGTCCTCCCAGAAACCCAGGAGGTAGGTTCTATCATATTATGCCCGTTTTCGAGATGGGGAAACCGAGGCATAGAAGTTAACTATCTTGTCCAGATTCACACAGATGGTAAACAATGGGGGATTTAAACCCCAGATCTGCCTCCGTCCCTTTCGGATTTCACAGTCGGCTCCCCTCAGCCCACTCTGCCTGTTGGTTGCCTCCGGAAGGTTTGTTTTTTTTTTTTTTTGACGTTTTGATCCTGGAGAGAAGAGGTGGGGAGCGAGTGTGGACTTCCTATTGGTTCACATCTCTTTTTCTTCCCCCCATCCCTTCATCACTTCGTTTTCTAAGGCAGCAGCGGGCTCCCCCTGTTGTATGGACATTCTGCACCCGAAACCGATAGCTGAGTGCTGAAGTTTTATAACACAGAACTTTCATCCCGGGTGCATTGCTTTCTCTCCCCCCATTTATTATGTTAGATTGTTACTTATGTTAAATTGTTGAAGACATACTCGTTATGCGTGGGTAACATTTATCTCAGCAAAACCATATGGGGATTGTAAAGAAATCAGAATATGCCCTCCAAGGAACACTGTTAACTTGGACTTGATCTTTCAGGATTTTAAAGGAATAATTTAAGGCCAGGTGAGAAACAGCCAAAAGCTGAAATAATTTGAAGATACATATTGTTGTTAGAAAGTATTTGTATTTTAGATTAATATCTATTGTAGGAGTTCACGCTTAGCATTTTCCCTTAGGGCAGGGAAAAGGCTGATTGAAAAGAATGAAAACTTATAAATCTGATATTTCAAAGAAGTGTATTAAAAGTGCAAATATCATTTCTTTTGAGGCATCACAAGAAAATTAAGAACTTAATTCAGTTTAAGTGGGAAACTTTAGAGGTGTCCTAACTGGCTTTATTTTACATTGTATAAGTATGTATGAGTGAAAATTACCAGTACATAACTTTAAAAAGTTATCTACTTGTGTGCATACATGTAACATGTAAACACATGTTAAACACATTCATTCTCCCAGGAACTACTCAATTATTAACAAAAATGAAATAATTCTTTGTCACATACCTAAAATAAGCTCTTATTTATACTTGCAAATGACTCTTCATAGCTGTTTTATTCAGAAAGTCTAAGGATACAAATGTTGTATCCTTGTGTATTCTGGAAGTCTTAGGATACAAATGTTTTTTTTTTTTTTTCATCAGGGCAGCCTGAGTTCATATAAACACATCATCAAAGTCAGTTTTTACACTCTGACTCAACTAGTAGAAGTTCATTAGTAGTTCATTTGATATTCTATTATGGATATCAAAATAATATAGAAGTCAGAATTTCGAGTTCTGGTATTTATTCTTTGGATTCCTCTCTAACTTAAATGGTATATATTTTTATAGCACATGATTTGGGAGTTACACTTTGTGACATGGATGAATCTGCACTTACCCTTGGCACAATAGATGTTTCTTATCTGCCGAATTCATCAGAATACAGTGTTGGTCGATGTAAGCATGCAAGTGAGGAATGGGTAAGTTTAAGATAAGAGTTAAGAGCATTCAACAAAAAATGTTCATTTCAATGTCATTTATGAAGGTGAAACACTGGCAGCAACCTAATATCAGGTAAAGGTTAGTAGCTTCAGAAATTGCCTCCAACTTTTAGAAGACATATTTATGAAGTCTAATAATTTTAAAAATTTTATGTATTAAGAGGGAAGAAAAAATTAGGTAGAAAATTTAAGTACAGTGATATGTTAAAAAGCAAAACACTTTCCATAGGGACAAAACCCTAGCAGTTGTTTTGGGTGGTGAAATTTTAAATAACTTTTTTTCTATCACTATCTTCCTTCTGTAAGTTATATTTAATAAGCATGAATTTTGTAATGGAAGTAAACTTAAGAAATTAAAACTATGAAATTATGGTATGAATCTAATCCAAAGGGCATGCATTTTCTTGTATTGTTTTCCCTATTTCAACATAACATGGCATGTTTTAAATATTACCTCAAATGCTACCTGCTATATATAAAAAAAAGGGTTTTTTTTTGCTTATTTTTGAGAATGTTAAATCTGTGAGATTTGAGCAACTAATGAGCTCAAAGTTAAGAGAAAAAGTTGTAGAACAGAAGAGTAGGGTTTGACCTTAATGGAACAGCAAAGCTGTAATTTAAAATTCCAGCCTTTAAACTCTTCATGATAAGATAAAGGAATGTTATATAAGTTTACCTTGTTTTTTTATTTAAAGTAAACTATTTTAAGCTGTAGTAAAACAACTTGCTCACTGTGTAAGGCCTTTATAGTTCTACTGTGGGAGTATGTGTTTTAAAGGGAGTAAGGTTAATTGTTAGCATAAGGATTCAGGAATCTGAATTTATTTATCTTGCTCTGTCACAAGTCCGTTTGACCATTTACCACTTAGTTTTTAAACCTTTGAATGATGCCTTGAGTGTGCAGCAATTATTACCAGCTATTACTTACTATTCTTAGGTACTCAACTTTTGCTTATGTGCCAAGCTTTTTTGACAAGTGTTGATTATGGAGGGAGTACTTAAATGAAAATCACGATGTGAGACATACATAATTATACTACCAGAAGAACATGTCATAAGTTTCTCTTCTGTCTGAAATAGTTTTAGAGATCAAGTGGACAAGTGTAATTCTCTTGCCATTTAGACACGATTTTTTCCTTAATATTTGTTAGGATGAGTGTGGTTTTAGACCTACTGTCTTCAGATCTGCAACCTTAAAATGGAAAGAAAGCCTCATGAGCCGGAAAAGGCCATTCGTTGGAAGATGTTGTTATTCCTGCACTCCCCAGAGCTGGGTAAGAATGTTATTACTTGTTGACCTTTAATAAACAGAGTGAAATATGTGACATGATTTCCAACTTTGTGAGAATTTATATTAGTGGACTTAATTCATTTTTAGAACTGAGTCCCATGTTTATAAACCAAATATTCCAAGTAAAGAAGTTGACTAAATTTTCCTTTCCATTCATTTATTTAGTAAGTATTGGTCCTGTAATTGATACTAGATAATATTCTGGTTCTTTTGTAGTTTTAGTATGATTTTAGGAGGACAGTAGATCTTACTTTCAGTTAACTCTTCTGAAGAGTTGGTGGGAGTTCATGTAACTTCTAGGTGTTGAACTTTAGCACTTAATGTTTAAATCCTAGCAAGATGAGAGAGAGAAAATGGACAGAATAAGAAGGTAAAGCTGTGACTTTGCTCTTAGCTTTGGCTAAATTGAAATTTAGTTTTGGGAGTTGTCTGTTGACTTTGTGATAGTGAAGGATGGTCACTAAAATGTTAGGATAAGGATTTAAGAAAGTGTGTGTGGGTTTATTGTTTTATTTTGATGAAAAAAACACAACACAATGTACTATTTGAGAAGTGTTGATTGGGTGAGAGGTATGCTTCTGATGGCAGTTGGCATTAGAAGCATACAAGTTAGGAACAAGTTAGCACAGGAACACAGAATTCACGTGCCTGTGTTCTAAGGCAGTAGAGTTACCTTGTAAAAGGTATGTCTTTTTGTTATACCTTTGTTATACCTGAATATTAAGGTCTCTCTGGGGCCGACCCCATGGCTCACTTGGGAGAGTGCAGCGCTGGGAGTGCAGTGGCACTCCCGCCGCAGGTTCGGATCCTATGTAGGGATGGCCAGTGTGCTCACTGGCTGAGTGCGGTGCGGGTGACACCAAGCCAAGGGTTGCGATCCCCTTACCGGTCACAAAAAAAAAAAAAAAAAAAAAAGTCTCTCTGGGATGGGCCAGTTATCTGGATATACTTAATCCTGCCATTTAACTACCTGCCATTTATAAAGGGTGCTTATAACTTGTGTGAATAGCTAATTGCTGTGTGAATTTTTTACTAAGGGTCAGTTTGGCAGGAAGTAGAATTCTGAGTCTGGTATAAAGGGATTTTCTGACATGGGAGAGGTTTGTGTGGAACCCAGGCAGTTTATGTTATATGTTCAGGTCTGCTCAGGAATGTCTCATTATAAATATTGCTTCTTTTAAACCACAAGTTCTTTGTTACAAGAATTTGGTAGTATTGAAGGATCATGGAAATTTCTAGTTTAGGAGTAAGGTCAGTTCAGAGTAGGCCAGTGGAAATAAAAGATTTAAATGGAAGGTCATGTGGCTTTTCTTTTTAGATCTAGCATCTTACCTAATTCTAATTTTGAATGCTTAAAAGACCAAAACAATATCTTAACTACAATGTGTTCTTGAGTCAGGACAGAGTATAGGATATTGCTTGGTGGTGGTGATGGTTTGGGGTGGGGATAGATAGGTGGTGTAACAGATAACTGATTTTTGCTAAATATAGTACCTGATAGAGCTGAGTTTGATCTTTAATTTCTTCCCTGGCATGTTCATTTAAAATAACTTACTTGAAAATATTTTTATATAACTTTGTGATATTTGCTGTCCTTTCTCTGAAATCCTTTTTTCCTTTTCTCTAGAGATTTTATTTAAATATTTTTACATCCTTTGTTGAGGGTACACTATTCTTTTTTAGCATCTATTTGTGGAACATCTACCTTTTTTGCCCATATTGATAAAGCCATAGACTTTCTCTTTTCAGCAGAGCTATCTCTGGATTATCTTTCAGGATCCCCTGTAAAGAGAGTGACCTGTAGATGTACATTTTCTCATAAAGTGGACAGTCACTTAAGGGGAATAGAAAGACCACACTGTTTGGAGCAATATATGAGATTAAATTCGAAACCCCAGCCAGCCTCAATTTTTTCACCTATAAAATGGGGATAATAATTTTTATGTGTCAAGATTATTGGGAAATTTAACAATAACTGCACGGTACTTAGTATAGTATTTTGGGAACACTCAAATGTCTTGACGTTTCTGTCAATGACTTATGCTAGTGCTGCCTCAACTCTTTTGGGGTGCAGGTGTGGAGCTGGGCAGGAAGGGAAGAGGTACTACTTCATTTGGTTTTAAGGTTTTAAGGATTAATTTTGAGTTTGTGACTTTCTTTGAAGCCTAAAAAGTACTTTTCAGTAAAACATTTTTTCTTTGTCACTTAGATTTTTGAAGCAATTCCTAACTTTATGCTTGAATTTTATAAGTCATCGAGAACTAGTAATATGAACTCTTCACCATCTATTCAGTTACGTATTTATGTCTATATTCATTTTCTTTTATATAGGATAAATTTTTCAACCCCAGTATTCCATCTTTGGGTTTGCGGAATGTTATTTATATCAATGAAACTCACACAAGGTAAAAAGAAAATTCCTATACTTCTAATAAATATCAAAAGAAAAACTCTGTAACGATTGATATACTTTAAGATAAATCTCTTTATGTTTTTGAGAGTTAGTAGAATATGAGCTTCTTCATCTAAAAATTGAAGGCAGCCACCAGAGAGACCTATTACTATTACCACTGCTGTACTTATACATATTTTCATTGGAGTGTAGATGTCACTTATAGTGTATTTTAACTTATTCATTCTTGTATATTGATTTTGCATATGCAGTGTACCAAAATATGGAAAATATTTGGGGAGAGGTCTAGGATTAAGTGTTTTGTAATCTAGTATGACTATTTTATACTTACAGAAGTGTAAATAATTAAAATCTGCCTAATGTATAGGGTATTAGAAGATATTTTTCTCTATTTAGTAAATGTTCTTTGGTTTATTATTTACCTAAGACTTTTCTAAATTCCAGGCATATGGGGATGGCATAATATGCCATGGGATAATATGTACTAGAGTGAGAGAAAAAGGCCTTTGTTTTGTATGAATCCAGGCTAACGGATAAGGAAGGATGGTTGGAACATTGTGTGAACGTCTGTGAGGCAAGAAGTGCTACCAGTCCCTAGAATTCTAAGAGTAGATGCCTGGAGTAGATGAGCAGGAGGCTTAGGTGATGAGAACTTTGTTACACTTTCCTCTGTGTAACTGAGATGGGAAAAAGAGAAAGAAAGAATTCACTCAAAGTACCATCAATGAGGCCTGGAGGGACTGCCACCTGTCAGGGGAGCAGCAGCCCCTATCCAAAATCAGCCTTTCTTTTTATTGGCAAGAAAAGGAAGTTTCACAAGAAAAATCAGTTGATTTAATAATCAAGGAAGGACATAAAAACAGGCAGTGTAAAACTTGTAACAGCAGTAAATTAACAATGTGACATTCCAGAATGTAATTTGTAAAAAGCTAAGTTAATTCACCAGCAAACAGCTTGTCCTTAGTAAACATTTTCTTTTCCACATACTTCCTACAGCAATTTTCTTAGCATATTTAAACAGCATTCAAGCAGTTTCCTTAACATATCTCAAGAACAATCAGTAGGTTAAATAGTCAATAGTCATTCAAGCCGGAATCAAACCAGCAACCT
>NW_007738344.1:0-1488 GCF_000696425.1 Galeopterus variegatus | reverse complement strand
AGCTTGGACGTTGTGCATTCCAGTAATAATTCTGAAAATGTTCACTGAAGAAAGAGTTTAGAATTAACACTTGACATTTTGGGCCACGTTTTCAGAACATTGAGACAAAGGAAAGGAGGATGGAGAGATGAAGAAACACGTAACTCATAAACAGTTCTCTCAAATTACTTCTCAGTTGAGAGCTTTTGGGATTTTCTTGGAGTTAATGAATTTATATTTGAAATCTACTATCTCTATCATTGTGAAAGAAATGGTAATGTGGCATTATATAATCATTACAATTGGGTTCAAATCATTACATAACGAAAGTTTGTAGCATTCTTAGTCTGAAATCCATCTTTCCATCCTCCAGTCTGAACACCACACAGTCACTGTCACTGACAGGAATATGTCCTATCCCTTAGGTTTGTTGAAAGTGTGAAGAAAAAAATAAAAAAAAGTAAGAACCTCAGGCCTTGTGTGCCCAGAGTATAAATATTCAGATCAGAGACCAGTTATGCTTGACTTTTCTCAGCTGTTCAGCCTTCTCAATTCACTTGTCCGATTACTTTAGGAGAAATATAATAATAATAATAATAATAATAATATAATAAATTAGCTCTTCATGGTAGGAAAAGACTTCTAATTTTTTCTTTTTATAGCCCAGAGCCATAACTATAAGCTATATAGCATATGTGAGAGTACTTCAAAAAGTTCATGGAAAGATTTGTATTCTCTTTTAATTCTATCTTTCCATAAACTTTTGAAGTATCCATGTGTGTGTATGTATGTGTTTAACTTATATGTAGCATATTTGCCTTTTTAATATTAATAAAGTTAGATGTTTTAATTTCTTTCGTTTTTACATTGTTATTATGAAGCAAAGTAACACTATTTAAGTATTAATACACAAATTCCAAGTTTTAATTTTAGCTGAGAGTATATGAAATTATGAGTAAAATTGGCTGCACATGCATCCTGAACTACTAAGAATTTGCTATAGGAGAATTCTAAATCTCAGGAATCAATGACATTAATCTTCGTTTTTATGGGCGGAAAATCACTGTAAAATTGAAGCAACTTGTTGTAGGTATGCCTAGAGTACTCTGCTAAATCATTTTCACATTGCAGGCACCGAGGATGGCTTGCAAGACGCCTCTCTTATGTTCTTTTTGTTCATGAGCGAGATGTCCATAAGGGCATGTTTGCCACCAATGTGACTGAAAATGTACTGAACAGCAGTAGGTAAGGGTGGGGACGCTGGAGAGGCAGGGATGGGTGGTAGGAGCGGGAGTGGGGAAGTAACCCTTGCTAACCTTTAGTTTCTTGGGACTCAAGAAGTATTTGTATTTCCAAACATTGAATCTTTAACTCCAAAGGAATTGGGGAAATGCAGGAGAATGGATGGTTTTGGTGAACAATGCTATGTAGGAATAGCAGTGTTGTTGTATGGATTAGTAATTGAATGGGTTTCTACAACATGAAAGTCAAGTCAGAGTTCAGAGATGT
>NW_007738343.1:6714-44977 GCF_000696425.1 Galeopterus variegatus | reverse complement strand
ATCAATATCTTTTTTTAAATTGTAAAAGTAATATATGTAAGTTTTTTTTTTTTTTTTTTTCCTTTTTTTGTCTTTTTTACTGACCGGTATCGGGATCGCAACCCTCGGTGTCGCGCCCGCACCGTGCTCAGCCAGTGAGCGGCAACCGGTCTCCACATGGTATCCGAACCCTCGGCGGGAGCGCCGCCGCACTCCCAAGCGGTGCACTCTCCAGTGAGCCACCGGGCCGGCCCAATATATAAGTTTTAAACATCAAACAATATAGTAGCATGTCAAATAAAGACTAAAAGGCTCTTATTATCTCCTTTTGCTAACCCCTCTCCTCAGTATGTTTCCTTAATTCCTTCAAGATTGTATGGAATCTTCTGGAGTTGTTCCTTATGCATATCCCAAAGTACCATATATGCTTGACAACATGTTGGATTCATTTAACCGTAGCACCTCATACATGCTGGTTCTAAGGGTGACTTAGTGAAAGGAATTGCAGGTGTCCAAAGTGGTCTGGGGAGTGGGAGGGGCATGGAGGAAAAGAATGTGCCACCTTAGGCCATCTTCTCTCTGCTTGCATTGCACCTAGCATGCACCTGGTGGGTCATGCCTTCCGTCTTCTTTCCTCAGAAGGAGTTTGCGCAGACCACCCCAAAGAAGAGGAGCACCAAAGAAACAGAGAGAAAGGAAACCAAAGCAGAGGAGGAACTGGACACCGGGGTCCTGGAGGTGTTTCACCCAACACATGAGTGGCAGGCCCTTCGGCCAGGTACCAGACCCAGCCCTGTTCCCACGAAACACGCTCCCAATTCAAATTGCATATGTCCTTTGTCCCCACAGGGCTGCTTTGAAGGAGTGGCCACTCTCTGGCCTGCTGGAGGGAAACAGTGTGGTCCATCAGAGTGGTAGCTGCTGCTGCAGGGCTCAGGGACCTTCATTTTCCAGCAGAACAAAGATTGTGGTAGCTGAGTGCCCTGAGTGGGTGGCCATGCTTTCTGAGCAAGTGATTGAAAACTTTCTTTCCTTATACTTCTGAAGCACAGGAGAGGCAGTGACATGTGCCTCACTCTGCAAATGCTATTGTGGGCTCTGCTGTTTGGCTTAAGGCTGCTGAAATATTGTTCACGGGAGAGTCCTAAGCACTGGTGTGGGGCAGGAATGTTCTATTGTTAAAGGAACCTGTGCCAAGAAATGGGCTGGTCCTGGCCTGGTTTTTAAGTGGGACTTCCTCAGAAGGAACAACTTTCTAACCCTTTCATGAGCCTAGGCCCAGGGCTTAAAATAATGAAAATAGTCAGAAACTGTGGAATGTTTACTGTATTCTGGTACTTTCCTAGGTGCTTCATGTATGTAATCTTGTTCAATCCTCATAATAATAGGAACTGTTATCTTTATTTTCAGATGGAAACACTGAGTCTCAAAGAGGTTAGGTAACTTGTAGTATATTCAGCTAACTTGTCCTATGTCATTGACCCCAGAGCCTGGACCTGTGCTCCTCCTACTTCTTCCCAGTTCCAGCTGTCCTTGGGTAGAGCCTACTATGCTGACACTTGGGACTGCTCTCAAGAGTAGGCTGTTTGCATTGTGCACTGTGGCAAGGTATATGGCTAGTAACTGCCACAGTACAGTTTCATCAGATGCTTACGAATATTCATCACCATGCCCTCACTGCCCCTGTTGCTGCTGTGCTGGCAGGGCAGCATTTGCTGTGCATATGGGTAGTTGCTGCCATAGAAGAGTGATGAAGCACCAAGGAAGCCAAGTGGGAGCTAATGGCATTGGGCAGAGGAATGTTTTAGGAACTGGATTCAGAAGATCCAATAACTTCCGGCTGCCCAGTTTCTCTGAGAACTGAGCCCCCTTGGTCCTTGAGGACTAAAACTAGAAGGGCTCTCAGCGGTAGGGCATGGAAGATGTGCACTGTATCCACTAGTTTTATGTGCTGTCACTTGTACCACTCTGCAAGTGCCTGAAGCAAATGGAGGTCAATGTCCTCTGGCCCCCACTCCTACTCTGTCTGTTCCTGTGGTTGAGTCAGTAGCATCCTTCAAGGCCTTGGTCCACATTGCAGACAGAGCAAGGCTGACAGTTGTGACTTTGGGCCCTTGCCCAGCCCTCTGGGCAGTGGGGCTGCTGTTGATGGCTTTAAGAAAAGAGTTCCTCTCTGTATCTTTGAGGAGGGAGAGATAGAGCCTGTGTGACAGGGCAGGCTGTGGGCTCTGAAGCCTCCTGGAGAATTGGAGTGGAGTACTGACTTTTACATTTAACTTGATGCCTCATTGACATCACCCTCTGCCTTGTAGTTTCTCAAGTGACCCTTGTACACTCTTCTGCACAGAATTCCCTTGAAGTTGCCCCAATGGTTGGTATGTTGCAGTTCAGCACAGACGCTGAGGCCCTGCAGCTCAGATGGCAAAGCAACTCTGGTTCTAGTTGTGCCTGCCCTATCTCAAGAGCATTTTTTGCCTAAATCTCATCCCCAAAGCAGGTCTGGTGTTGGACAGTTAGGTGGGAGGCTTGTTCTGACCTCAGAATCTTATGTAGGGTGATTTAGGGTCTGGCACCGTGGAATCACACCAGTAGAGGCAGACCAGATATTCTTAGGCCCAGTGTTTTGTATGTATATTGTTAGGAAATGAACCTCTCAGTGGTCTGTGTAGTTTGCTAGCACTTGCCTTCCAGCAGAGTATAATATTTAACTCACCACATTCCTAATACTGCCTGGGAGCTTCCAGCATATCTACCTAAAGATTAAAAGGAATATAGCCAGTCCTGGGAACTTCTTTGGTGGGTAGGTAGATGGGAGGTAGTATAATTTAGTGGTAAAGAGGAAAGACTTTAGACTCATCCAGTCCTGGGTTCAAATCATAGCTTTGCTGCATAGGGGATCTTGGGCAAGTCACTGAATCCTTCTGCTCTTTGGTTTCTCCATTGGTGACATGGGGGAAATGTCCTGCCCTGCCTGCTACAGAGTCTGACGTGTGGAGTAAGAGATGGTAGATACAAAGCCGTCTGTCCAGTTCTTAATATGAAGACATCACTCAGTACATAGCTGTTCTGACTTTCAATAGCAAACTCTCTACTTGTACCATGCCTTCAACTCAATTGTGGAATTGGATGCCAGTGAGGGTAAATGAGCATGTAGCCTTCCTATCCTTATGGTCTTACCTGGGGAAGGGAACTTATAAGGTGAAGGAGAGACTTCCATGGTCATAAAATGTTCTCTCTCCCTCAATAGAGATCTTGATGAGGGAGCAGGGTTAAGCATGAGCAGAAGGGGTTAGCAGAGCATTTGCTGCCTGAGAGTCACGGGCATGGCACAGATGATGGTGGAATCTCTTTGAGGGATTTTAAGAAAATGGTAAGTTTATATTGACAGTTATTGACCCCAGGATAGCTCCTTCTGTCCTCTCAGGTCACTGAAGGCAGAATTACAGCTCTGTTGTCCTTGGGCCTCCAAGGGGGTGGATACTAGGGTACATGGGTCGTTTTGGTTGTGGGCTGGGCTCATTTGAAGGCAGTTTTCTAGACTGCCTCCTATGGCCTAGAACATCAGGGGACCAACTGTGACTTCATGGGCCTTCCCACCAGGCCAGGTGGGAATTGGGCCCTGGCCAGCCAGCCCTAGAACAGCTGTAGGTCACTCTCCTGAAGTCTGCCGGCCTCTGTTATTACTGTCAGCATCCTCAGTGGGAGCTCCTTGTTCCTGGAAGTGATTTTCGTGTCTCTCTTTCTTCTGGTTTATTTTGGGATCTGCCTCACCTTATGGAGCCACAGCAAGAATTTGAGTGTGGATTCAGCATCAGCTGTTCACAAGCAAGCAGAGAAAAGCTGTTTGCTGGCAGGTTCTGTGTGTTCTGGCCAGGGATCTCAGGAATCTGTCTGGGGCTCAGGAATTTGTCCTTGAGTTGAGGATCCCTGAGCATCAGGACTTTGGGCCTGTGCACTTGTTATTACAGAATGCCAGTCACAGCCAGATTTGGTGGCACTTCTGCTCCCTGGGCATTTTGTGACACCCTGCTTTATGCCAGGCACTGAACTTGTAGCCAGAGCTGCGATTAACTGAGCATTGACTCTGCCAGGCATTCTTTGAGGGCAGGTGCTATCCTCATTTTTACAAACAAAACTGAGTCTCAGAGAGGAGAAATGACTTAGCCAAACAACCAATAAGTGGTAGACTTGGAATTCAAACTTAACTTTGTCTGGCTTTAAGCCCCAGCTTTTTAAAAAAAAAAAAAAAAAGATGACCGGTAAGGGGCTCTTAACCCTTGACTTGGTGTTGTCAGCACCACGCTCTCCCAAGTGAGCTAACCGGCCATCCCTATATAGTAATCCGAACCCTTGGCCTTGGTGTTATCAGCACCACACTCTCCGAGGTGAGCCACGGGCCTGCCCATAAGCCCCAGCTTTTAACCACTGTCCCATACTATCTTCCTGGGTAGCAAAAAGGACGTGGTCCCTTCCCTCTAGCAGAAGATACAGAGACAGAAAAAAACTATTGAAGTGTTTTTGGATGTTCTGGCGGAAGTGTTTTATGTTCAGTGAGGGCACAAAGGATGGTTGCATGGTCAGGGTCTTCTCTCTTTATCCTGAGATCTCAGTGGGGCAGTCAGTCAAATTTTATGATGCTAAAAAAAAAAAAAAGTTTATGATGCTAAACCTTTCCAATCCCACTTACAGTTCTCTTTTTGGGCTGTGTGGCCTTGGTCAGATTGCTTAGACTCTCTGAACCTTAGTTTTCTCATCTCAAAATAAGGATGACAATATCTACTTCGCAGAGATGGCATGAGAATGAAGCAATATTAACATATGTAAAATGTTTCACACAGGGCCTGGCACATAGGACATATTTAATAAGTGGCCGTAGTTGTCATTTTGAAAAATATACCTTTGCTACCTCCCTTTCCTTGGGGACCTGAATGAGAAGCAGAGGTGAGGAGGAAGCCTGGGCAGAGGTCACCTTGTCCTGCCCATTAACCAGTGCTGCATGTTGGTCCCATGTGGCTCAGGGAAGCTGAGCCAGGCTCAAACCTGGGGCTCTTTATTGACCTGATCTGACTTCCAGGCTGCTATGAGAGTCTCTGAAATATGGCATTAGCACAAACAGCCCACTTGATGGGAGCATGCAGGAAGCCTGTGCATGTGAGGGGTGAAAAAAAAGAAAAAAAAAAAAAATTAAATCATCAACAACTGATGAGAGCAATCCAAGAATTATAGAGCACCAGCCATCTGGTCAGATCATTTCAGATCTGCATGAGCAATAAGAGGGAATTGAATTTTAAAAACCTCATTTATAGTAGACCAACTACTCTGGCTTCAAGTATTTAAGAGAGGTGTCTGATTTCCTGCTGGCCCTGGGCATCTGTCTGAAGGAGCACCTGACTCTTGTCTGGGTGACTCTGTGGGACTGTCTCAGTGGGGCCTTTGGCCCTTTGCAGCTTCAGTTGGGGTTGTGTGGTTCCTCCAGTCCTCTGACACCAACTAGTGCTCAGCAATTCAATTCAATTCTGACACTGTTTACCTGAAATTAGTGTCAGATCCCATCAGTTAAAGGCCTAGATCCCATAAGACTGTCCCCGTTTCAGATGCCAGTCGCAAGTCGTAGGCCACTTATATGTATGACTGACTGACCAGCTATAAATCGGGAATTCCTAAAGCCTCTCCCCAGGTTTGATAATTTGCTAGAATGGTTTATAGAACTCAGGAAAACACTTTGCTTACGTTTACCATTTATTATAGAGGATGCAACTCAGGAACAACCAAATGGAAAAGATGCACAAAGCAAAGGGTGTTGGAGTGGGGGCTGGGTGTGGGGTGCAGAGCTTTCATGCCTTCTCTGGGTGCACCACCTCCCAGCACTTTGATGTGTTCACCAGTCCTCAAGCTCAACTGGAGTTCAGGAAGCTCTTTGAACCTCATTGTTTATGGCAGTTTCTTGGTGTAGTCATGATTGATTAAAACATTGGCCATTGGTGATTGAACTCAATCTCTAAGCTCTCCTTTCCCCCAGGTCAGGAGTGGGGTGTCAGGGTGGGGCTGAAAGTTCCAACCCTCTAATCATGGATTTATCTTTCTGGTGAGACTAGCTCCTATGCTGAAGCTATCTAGAAGCCCCACCAAGAGTCACTTCATTAGCATAAACTCAGATCCGGTTGAAAAGAGCTCCTTAAAAATAACAAGGCACTGCTATCTCAGGAAATTCCAAGGGTTTTAGGAGCTCTGTGCCAGGAACCAGAGATGAAGAACAGATATATTTTTCATTATGCCACAAGTTGCAATTAAGGGGAAACTAAGGGGAGAAGCTGCCAGTGTCTTTTTCTCTCTCTCCAGTTCTGTGGTTTGGTGACCTTCCTTCCCTCCCTTAACCTATAGGGATCTTCCTTATGGGTCTTCTCATTCCCCAGGATGGTCCCTAATAGTATGACCTCTTCTGTTTCACTCTGTATATGCAAGCACATATATAACCCAAGGGGTGGGAGTAGGATTGCTGGTTAAGGGCAATTGATACCTAAGTCTCTTTGGCTCTTCAAAATGAAGCAGTGGGACTTCTTGGCTGCCACCAGGAGGTAATGGCCCCAGGGAAGTGTATAGCCAGGGGTCTCTATTGGATGATCTTTCACCTTCGCTCAAGCACAGTGCTGGAAAGCTGGGGCAGGGACTGGTTGAGAAAACTGTGGTGTTGGGGTGGGATATCTCCTTTTTTGGAACCAGTTACTATCTCTAGCAACTTTTCAGGATGAGGTGTTCAACAGAGCTTATTTTTGGATAAGGCTTCTGCACAGTGCCTTCCTTCCCTACTTTGAAGCCTTTCAGGTCCTCTGGAGATTCCCTGAGAACTTTGTTTCTTTCCTACCTATACTTCTGGCCCCTCTCCCTATTACTGCCACCTTCCTGTCATTTGTTAAGTGTTTTATACTCTGAGCATCTCCTTTGTTCCTTGATAATACAAGTTTGTCAGGGAGAACCACTTGGAGTATGGCAGGATGCCAGGTCTGTTGAGGCCTATAGGTGCAGTTTTTTTTTTTTTTTTTTTTCCTTCCTTTTTTTTGTCTTTTTTCGTGACCGGCAACGGATCGCAACCCTCAGTGTTGCGCCCGTACCAGACCGGGACCGGCAACGGGATCGCAACCCTCGGTGTTGTGTCCACACCTCACTCAGCCAGTGAGTGGCCGGTCTGTACGTGGGATCCGAACCCTTGGCGGGAGCGCCGTCGCACTCTCAAGCGGCGCACTGTAGCAGTGCGCCACCGGGCCGGCCCCTATAGGTGCAGTTTTTGAGGCTTCAAATTGCCTTGTACTGGGATAGCAAAACATGGTGGGCAATAATACATAAAGGTTCCAGAAGGCTCCATGAGGACTGTTTAGATCTTGTTCTCTTAGAGAGAGCTCATTTCTCATGTAGGGAGGTCTCTTCACTAACCTCCCAGGATAGCTGACCATTGCCCCATAACAACCAAATGCTATACCACCTGGGAGAGCAGGTGGAGGCCAGGGCAGGAAGGCCAGTGACCTCCATGGCAGTCACTGCCAAGGCTGAGGCCATTTTGCAGCTGGCTGGCTGAGCTCTGCACTGGCACCACAGCATCTCTGCTTGGGCTTTGGCCTTCATTACCTGAATGGGGCAGGCCAGGGTCTCATTAGCAATCTGGATTTGAGTGGTGATGGAGAGCAGCTGTTGGCCATCCTCTTTCTAACAAGCATTTGTATGCTTAATACTCACCCCAAGGCCCTTATCCTCCCCCCTCCTCTGCTTCTATCCATCTTTTCTCTTGAGGTTTAATCAAGAGTACTTAGCAGAGTGGCACAGCCTCAGCTCTCAAAGGTCAGGATATGCAGATGGTTGAGATCAGAAACTTAGTGTGAATAGGGATGATGGAAAACTAGTTGCCAAAACCAGTCCTAGCTCTCATGCAAAAGACTTGGCTTTAGTTCAGAGAACCTTAGTAGCTCTGACTTCCCTTCTTTTTCTAATATTGGCCTCACCCCAATAGCTAAGATAGTCCAGACCATGTCCAAGGTTAGGGCTAACCAGGACTGGGAATAGCTCTCAAGGACTGGCCTGGAGCTGGAATGAGAAGTCCTTTTCCAGAAGCTGTTGCATTCTTAGTTTTATCAGAGCATTGGAGATAGGAATTGATCTGTAACTTAAAGGAAGATAATATTTGACTGGGTAGAGAAGAGGTAGGAAGCATGAGTGGAGGGGGCATGACATGAACAGATACCTGTAAGAGAAAGTATATCTACTTGGCTGGAGAGGCAAGTATATGTCAGCAGAATAAGGAGATGGTGACAGGTGGGCAGCATCCACTTTGTCAGAGATGGGGCTGATAAGAGGGAGAGAGAGGAGTTAAGGAGAAGGACGACAAGCCAGTGGATTTAAAGGTGTGAAAGTAAGGGTAACCTATGAGTCTGTTGTTGAGTCCAATCAGGGGCTGTTAGGGAGATGAGGAAATGAAGAAAGATGATGTAGGGAGGAGGGACGGAGGTTTTGGTAATGGGCCACAATAATCAACCACATTGTATATCGACAAAATAAAATTTAAAAAAAAAAAAAAGAAAGATGATGTAAACTCCTGAGTCTGAGAAGTTTGAGAGTAAGTGGAAGAAGACAACTAAAACATTAATTTCAGAGATAATTGCATCAAAAAACTTGTTTATTTATGTTCTATTTGTTGAACTCCTACAATGTTCCAATTGTAGTACTTGATGCCAGGGATACCATGGTGGGTATGACAAGGCTTGCACACCTGGGCTTATGGTGTAGGAGGACCCCCAGACAGAAATGTGGCTCAGTGAGAACACAGAGGGCCCTGGAGGAAAGGCTTCCCAGAGGCAGGATCATTGAAGCTGGATAGAGAGAGCTTTTGTGTACGTTGGAAAGCAGAGGGGAAAGTAATCAGTGTTGACAGATTTAAAATTTGAGAGAGGAGATCATTGATGGGGCAGAGTTATTTAGGTGGCAGATGCGAAATCTTGGCCTTACGAATGTGATGAGCCTTGCCTTGAAATTAGAAATAGAGGCTGGAAGGAAACATGGAAAGGGTGGGAGGGATGTAGAGGGAAGTTGAGGTAGCTTCCATAGATGTCTTCAGTTTTCTGAGCCAAGCTGAATGTGGGCTTCTGCCTTGGATGATGTAAGAGAAGGATTCCACTGGGTGATTGAGAAATGGAAGGTTAGTAAGAACCACCATGGGGAAGGTGCTTGGACAACCAAGAGGTCAGAACTAAGAATCACCCAGCATCAGGGTGGACCCAGTTGACATCTGGCAACCCGACTTTGTGGTGGGCCAGGACCAGTGGATTTGGTGACTTTCTCAAGCAATCTGAGTCCTATACAGTTGATAGATGGACAGTGGGATAGCTGGAGTCTGAGGAGTGATGAGAAGGTCATTCCACAACTATTGGGTTGTCTATGAAGTTGATGATGGAGACCTTTGTCTATCTGGCCTATGGGGCTTTGCGAGGAAGAACACCAGGTTTTTGGCAAGCTGGAGAGCTTTATGGAAACTCCTCTGATCCTGCTTCTACCTTCCCTCTTCTGAGGACAGGGAACATCAAGGGAACTCTCTGAAGCTCCTGGCAATGCCCAAAGTCAGGGTAGGAGTGGCACCCCACTAGCCACTGATCTTTTGGAAGGCCTGAACAGAGCCTGAATGAAATAGGGCTTTGTGTGTAGGGGCTCTGTGAGACTTTTGCTGCTTGTGCTCTAATTAGGCTGATTATATAATCTGTTTATGTTGGGGTTTTGTTTTGTTATCGTTCATAAACTCATGGAGTGTTGTTCTTGCCTTCCTTGTCATAATTGTCATGATTTGGACAAATAAAATCTGAGTTTTATTTTAACTTCTTTAATTTCCAGAATAGTTCACTATGGTTTGTATAGGACAGTTGTTTGGAAGAAGAGAATCATTTCTTTGGATTAAAAAGATTTCAGATTTGATTCCCTTGGGCCATAATTAGTTTATCTGGGCAGAGGTGAGTTTTTATGGAATAGTAATATGGTATATTTGTAGAAAAAATTTTTTTGCCTAGGGGGAAAAAAAAAGGAAGCTACCCCTACTATGTACCACAGCAACCCTCTAAATCATAACATCATCTTATTAATCTCTATTCCATTGTCTCCTGGTTTTGCCAAGTCAGATTTTTAGACAGAGGATGAGAAGGTTGTCTAGTATTTCTTGGCCAAGAATGACTGAATGAATAGGACCCAAGAATTCTAGTCTGTCAGTTGCCGGGGGAAGGAAGGAAAACTAACATGATTTTGGAAATCCCCTTGTGCTTGGTGCTTTGTATGTTATTTAAGGGAATCTGCAAGATGCCCCATAAGGAAATGGTTACATTTTCTCTTGGTCTCTTGTTGAGCCCATGGTCCATCGATGAAGGGTCCTCAGATCCCATTCCTTTTCCCAGAATTTCATTTCCTTTCGTTATTCTGAAGATAGAAACTGTGGGGTCATTACCTGAAAGCAGTACTATTTGAAATATGTGTGGGAACAAAAATAATGTGAATTTTGGAGGCCTTTGTTATTGTGTGAGGGAAATTATTCAAACAGATGCAGGATTATTCAAGCTGCCCCATCTTGGTTTCCTAGGTTAGATCTTAGAGATAGATCCAGATATCCCTAAGCATGGTAGAGTAAGTAGCCCTGTGTGCAGTGTGGTTTGAGGGCTATTAGCTGGCTTTAGATTCCCACTGGGTTAAATTGCAGATGGAGAGGCTGGATGAATTGTTCCCTGAAGACCATTAGCATTTCAACTTCCAGTGTTTGATCTAAATAGGTAGTGGAAGATACCTTGGAATTAAGTATAGAATAGTAGATTTCAAAGGGGAGGGGTGCTTTTTAAAATTTATTTTATTTTTTTACGAAGCAGGCAGTAATAGGGGCAGCCAGGTGAAGTGTTTGATTTACAAGAGTCCATCTTAGTGATGGGGTTTGGGGATTGCACTTTGGGGGAATGAAGAGAAGTAAGAGGAAGACAAAGGAAGGCTGAGACTTTTTCACCTATTGGCTAGCTTCATCTGATCCTGCTTATGCACATCAATAAAAGTCTTGGTTTGAGCAAAATGCTCTCTTTCTCCCTCTGTCTTCCTCATTTTCATGCTTTCAGCCATTCTCCCATTTTCCTTCCCTCGCAGCCTGCCTTCTCTGCCTCCTTTCCTCCTTGCTGTAATGGCTTCTACCTTCAGCTGAGTTGCAGGTGGCAGGGATGGATAGGTGTGTGTTGCTGGGGGAATATTTTCTCAAATCTGCTAGCATCAAAGAAATGACTTCCAAGCCAACCCTTCCAGTTCCAGCCACATATTTCACTGAACAGTCAGAATGAAAGGAAAAACACATTAGAATTGCCAGAGAAGAGATTTGGGGAAAGTCAAGTTTGTGGAACTGAATGATCTAAAGTCATAAGCATGAAGAAAAAATCCTGGAGTGCAGCTGGAGTTCTTCCCAGCCTGTGTCCCACAACGCTGTCCCTTGACACAGACATCCTGTGCTACATGAATGGTTTGTGCCTCAACTTTCCCAGACAGCCTAATGCTAAAGGGGAGGTGCAGCTTGTGTTGCCTATCCTTCAGTATTCCTTGGCATGACATGGAAAAGAAGCAATCCCAGAGGGGGCACTTCTTATTGCCTTTTTAAAAAAAATCCTGTGACCTCCATGTTCCTATGTACTTGCAAAGGCCTTGGAAGAAGGTTCTCTTGAGGTAAGCACACCTACATGCTCATATATTTCCCCTCATCCTGATACCAGTCCAGAGTGAGTTCTCAGGAGAACAATGGCCTCTTTTTTTTTTCCTTAGGCCAGGAAGGTGCTTCTCGTCAAGAGAAAGAAATCTTCTGGTTGAACTAGCAGAACTTAGAAATTAAAGTGGAGTAGTTTGTCTCCTTTGGAAAAAAGACAAAGCCTAGAATGCCCTTTCTTCCATGAGACATGTTTTCAGAGAGGGAACAAACAGAGGGCATAGCCCAGGCTGTATTTTGGCGTTTGGTGGTTGTTGCAGTGCCTTGAATACAGCAGACTGTATGTCCATGAGACATGTTTTCAGAGAGGGAACAAACAGAGGGCATAGCCCAGGCTGTATTTTGGCATTTGGTGGTTGTTGCAGTGCCTTGAATACAGCAGACTGTATGGTGTTCTAGAGTTAATCTCCCTAGGTTCATATCTCAGCTCTGTTTTACAGCTCAGTAGCCTTGGGCAAGTTACTTAATTCCGTTAAAATTCAATGAAATATCCGCATCTGTAAAATAGGGATAGTAGTAATACCTGAATAAGGTAAATGTAAAGTATTTACCATTGTGCCAGGTGCTTAATAATATCTCAATAAATGTTAGCTGCTATTGTTTTGTTGTATTAAAAATGAGTGGGCTGGGCTGGCTGTTTAGCTCAGTTGGTTAAAGCGTGGTGTTATAACACAAAGGTCAAGGGTTCAGGTTCCCATACTGGCCAGCTGCCAAAAAATTTAAGTCTAAAGTTTAGTTACTCCTGTTGTACCAGTGTTAATTTCTTAGTTTTGATAATTGTTCTTTAGTTATGTAAGATGTTGATATCAGGGGAATCTGGGTGAACAGTATCTGGAAACTACTTTTTTCCCCCCAACTTTTCTGTAAATCTAAAATTATTTCTGGCTGGCTGGTTAGCTCAGTTGGTTAGAGCACAGCCTTATAACACCAAGGTCATGGGTTTGGATCCGCATACCAGCTAGCTGCCAAAAAAATAAAAATAAAAATAAAAAGTTAAAATAGGTTAATGTTCAAGTAGCCTGTTCTAATGACCTGTTAGGGAAAAGGGAAACTGACCAGGGTAAAACCATGCCCCCACATAGCAGGTAACACCTGACTCAGTCTCATCTCCTGTGTCAGGAGAGCTCTTACTAAGGGGCCCCAATGCTTGCCTCTTTAGCCCCTGTACACTTGCTGCATCCTGAGGAGAGGTCTGCTCTAGGCAAATAATTGGTCAGATAACAATGCAGACACATACCCCAGGTCTGATCCTGAAGCAGTGCCATACAGTGACTGAGGAGGAGGCATTTGGCATTAGGATTCTCGATAGGGCTGAGTTATCAGGGCACTTGTCTCTGTTTGTTGGAATATAAATGAAATTCTGCCTGTTTTATCCCTCTAAGCACCAATCACTATGGCAATGTTTGTGGATTGCGATGCCTACCCCTACGCTTGCTGTTTGATCATCCAGAAGAAAGAAAAATAAGTTTAAACCCAGCTTTGCAATAATTTATTTTCTTTCCTGTTTTAAGTGCCTTGCTTTTGTACAAAGCAGGTATTTTGCTTGCTTTTCTTGAGCTCAAAAGGTACATATGCTTTTCTTATGACTGATGTGGCCATCCCTGTCATGCTAATAGCAGGGTTTGTAGAAGAAAGCCATTATTATCATTGGGAGAATGTGAGTCTTGGAGTTTTTATTTTTGTATTGAAGTCAGCTGTCAGGGGGGTCTGGAAAGTATAAAGTCTTCCATTCTAGCACACATCCCCCTTACAAGTATTTACCCTGGGAAGCCCATATTTTCTAAGTTAAAAAAAAAAAAATCAATGCTAAATGTTCTTTGTATCTTAACTCAGTGGCTAAGGTGCACTGCTTTTTGCTATTGATTTACAAATTTTATTGTCAGACCCTTGGGACTCATGTGGATTACTCAATACTGTGACAAATGGCTGGTCTCTGAATTATGTATTGTATATGAGGGAGTTCCTAAACCATATCTCTCTATAGGTTATTTTTGGCATAAGACTAGTGAACTGTCATTTCTCTTTTAGTCATACATGACATTTTAAAAAAGGGTGGGAGAGAAGTGTCTGGCTCAAAATTGAACAGTAGACCTCCCCTGAAAGCCTGTGAATGCAGAGGCTTGAAATGGACAGACCTTGGGTATGGATTGGGAGGATTGGGAACATCTGGAACAGAGGAGCAACAATCTGCTGGTAATCAAACCTTTTGATACATCTTTGCTCAGGCTAGAGTCCCCGCGGAAAGGTGACCAGGTTCCCATCTCCTGGGGCTTCTAAGGCCAGAGAGTCCTGCACCTTGAGTGAACCTTCCATGCCCCTGCCTCTCCCTTCCCCATGCAGCCACTTGTGCTGATGGATCTTCAAACCCTTTACAGATGGTTTGGCACCACTCGGCTTGCAGAGATCATCTGTCTCTTTTGAATGAGCAACGTTATGTTTGCGGCTCCTTCTCCCTGCACAGACAGAAATTGCCTTGTGCTGGCTTCTGCCTTCTGGTAGAAATGTTTACCTTCCCTAAGGAAAGGCACTGTTCTTTGGGGGTAATGTTTGCCAGTGCTTCCTGCCCCTCATGGGAGCATAAGCCTGTGCTCAAGGGTGGATGGGGAGGAGGTGGCTGTTGGAGCATGCAGGATTGCCACTGGGGCAGCCATCTGCCAGTGTTGCGGCTCGTAGCCTGCCTGTGAGCAGGCCTCCGGGAGAGAGTGTCTGCACTCTTGGGCCTGCATGCGTTATGCACAGCCCATTCCCTAAATGAGCTTTCTAAGTGTATATAACTCCTTTCTACCCTGTTCTTATATGGCCCGCCTCAGGGCACCATTCAGAATCTCCCCTAATTATGCTTCTAGTGCCAAGCATTTAGAGTTTCTGGTAATAGCTGATTTTTTTTTTTTTTATTTCTAAAATTGAAGTGGGAGATTGATTTATGGTTATGGGAAGATTTGCTTCTTACAAGGAAATTATCAACACTATGATGATACTGTTTCATGTCAGTGATATTTTGACTGTATCCAAAGCCAGTCTAGCCCCGCCTGGCTTGCCTAACTTCTTCTGGAATGGACCCCTATAATTTGAGGAGGCTGCTCTAGCATTAGAATTAAATCTGTGCTTCCAGTTGTAGACCACCACATTCCCCGCATATCGCCCCCCACTCCTCCCCACTTTCCCTTCCTGAGATGGAGGAGTTTTTGCACATGCTGCCTAGAAAAAGGAGATTCATAACATGACTCAATTCTCACCCACAGATCTAGGATTCCTGCCATTAGTAAATTTTGGCAGGCAAGTTGTGTGTTTGGAGAGCAAGTCCTGCCTCCCTAACCCTGTATTGCTCCCCTCATTGTGTATGCCTCTTGGGTGGAGCCTGGGGTGTCTAGCCTCTCAGTTGTTCTGCTTTTCCTCCAAAGCAAACTTTGCTTTTCCTCTAGGGTTGGTCTTTAGTATCTACAAAGAAAAGGGGTCACAGAGTTGGCCATTTGCTCACTTGGTATAGTGTGGTGCTGATGAACACCAGGGTCAATGGTTTGGATCCGGGTACCAGCCAGCCACCCTCAAAAAATGGAAATGAAAAGAGATCAATTTCTGATATCCCAGGGACTTTATGGGGAGGCCCATGGGAAGAGTTCTAGTCCTGAGGTGTTTAAATATTTCCTATGTGCGTACTGTTGTGTTAAGTACAGTGAGGGCATAGCAGAGTGTCTTGTCCTTAAGGACTACAGCCCTCCTGGGAATCCATTTGAACCAAAAGGTTAGCCTACCAACTCACAGGGTCTGGATGTATAGGTGTCCTTGTATATGTCATTATAATTCTGACATGTCAAGGACATGTTTACGAGGCTAGTGCTGGTGAGGGCATGATGCTGTTGAAAGTGAGTTACTAGTGACATTGGGCTCTTCTTTGCCCTCTGTTGGGGGAGGGGAAAGGAAAAGGAACATTAGGTTCTAGAAAATCCTTGACTATGAAGACTTGGTTAAACTTTGTCTTTGTTATGGCCAATGTCCGACGGGTAAAAGAAATTTGCCCACGAGAACCGGGTGATAGGAAAAGGAAAAGAGTTTATTTCTGGCAGCCAGGGCTACGCAGGCCAATTGAGGAGTGCAGCCCCGAGTTGAAACCTCTCGCAGCTTTTATTTTTAGCTAGGTGGGAATTTTTCACGCCTGACACAATCTAGCCAATGTAAGCAAGCGGCGGTACATAAGCTAATTTTGCGGTTAGCCCTGTAGCCCCTCCCCACCCTGGATTCCCCATAGGGACTCTCCAGCCTAAAATGGCGGAGCAGCCTAAAATGGCATTGGTTATGCTACTTTATTCCCCCATTTATTTTAGCAAGCGATTTGTACAGAAGCATAATGTATATGTTAAGGTCAGTAGGGGTTGGGGCGTCCCTTAACATCTTCTCACCCATCCCTCGATAAGTAAAAAGAATCCAGAATAACAGAGCTGGGTGCGGGGTGAAGATGTGGGCAGAATGGGACTTTGGAGAACCAGAGGCAATGGGAAACCAGTAGGAGCAGAGAGAGAGTTGCCAGCTCGCCTATCTATTATAAGAAAAGAGAGCGCCTATTTTGACCTGGCTGTCCAGGGAGACCCATACTTGACCTACTGTTGACACAGTCTAGGAGGGAGTCATGAGGTCCCCGCAGAGTCTGCTCCCTAGGGATATTGTTGCTACCTCTGAGGTTCATGCTCCCCTCTTCACATAGCCTCACAGCTACAGAAAAGCTAAAGGCCATGAGCTGCTTGGCTCCTGCAGCAGGGAGAACAACACATAGAGAGATTTAGGACAGGTCTGAACCATACCAGATGTGGCTTCTTTTTGGCCTAGCCAATGTGAAGCTCTTGTTTTAGGAACCCTACCCCCCAGTCTTTGTAATTGTGTCTGGAGCTAAGCATCTCCCTTTCAGCCTGGCCTTTGTGGGCTTTTCTGTCCATTTCTGGCCCCAGTGAACGTCTCCGACCTACTGGCAGGTTCTGGAGCTTTCTAAGGCCTGTGCTAAATAGGGCTTGGCAATGGCAAGATCTGCTGTAGGGCTGCATTTATTGGACATACTTTGACATTAACTTTACTGTTGTCCATAAGTACCTCACAGGGAGCCTCATTAGGCTCCTGGCTTCCCTTGAACTTCATGCTTGTGGCGACTCCCATACACATTCCTGTGTTTTTCTTTCCTTTTTTTTTTTTTTTTTTTGTCTGTTTTTCATTTTAAACATGGTTGGTGATGAACTGGGGGAGGGAAGTTAGGATTTGCTTTTCTCTGCACCAGAAGTGCAGTGCTGCTAATTTCATTCTCCTACTCTGTCTCTGAGATGAGCAGGATCCTCTGTGCCCATGTTTAGTACCGCTCTGTTGCTGGACTCTCCTGGCAAAAATTAGGCTAATGTCTCCAACGACTGCATTAGCCACTGAAATGAGATTCTAAATTGAAGGTACTACAACAAGTCTCTCTCTAAGGTATTGCCTTGTTCTAGTTTTTATTATTCAAATCCATTCTCTCGATGATTCTCTGCAGACTGACTGGCACACTGGTTCATTGCGGTGTATTGTACTAGCTGAAAGGCAAGATCACCTTTTAAGAAGAGGGAAAAAGGAAAGGGGGAAAAAAGGCAAAAGATGAATGCCGTGGTGCAAAGAGTCAGCAGTTTGTCTCTTCTGCAAGGCCTGAGAGCTATTCCGCAGGCCTGTGAGATGCCCAGATATAGGAGAGAAAGGGACATGACCTAGAATAGGGTGGAGGGGGTGGCTTGGGGTGGGGTGATGTCATTGTGTTAGTGGTATTTGTGCTTTGTAAGTTCACCACACTTCCTCCCTTCTCTTTTGTGTTTACTGAGCACCTAAAAATATGCCTAACTAGGTGCTGAGAATTCTGGGGTGTGATACCAAAGATCAATAAAACAGGATCTTTCCCTCAAGAAGCCCTTAGTCTTATTTTATAGTTTCACTAATTTTCTCTCCATCTTGGGTGTGTATGGAGGGGTGGGTAGGGTTGAGAAGAGGGTTGGATCTTAGGATTCTTGCATTTATCCTACATTGAAAGTAGAAGTCTTCTAGCATTTAGATGCCTAGAGAGTTGAGAGTTTGGCTCTTATATGTCTGTTTTTAAATTGGCTTTTTTTTTTTTTTTTTTGCCTGCTGACAAAGTAATATGTTTTCAAAGCAGAAAACTTGGAAGATGTAGAAAAGCACAAAGGGAAACAATAGCAAGAGCAACAAAATCACCCAAATTCCACCATGCAGATGTTAAATGAACATTATGGCTTGTGTTCTTCTAGTTTTTTGTTTTTTTTTTCTACAAGATGACCGGTCAGGGGATCTTAACCCTTGACTTGGTGTTGTCAGAACCATGCTCACCCAGTGAGCTAACTGGCCATCCCTATATGGGATCCGAACCCATGGCCTTGGTGTTATCAGCACCACACTCTCCCAAGTGAGCCACGGGCCAGCCCCGGGAGAACTGCTTTTATCAATTACTGTTAATGGAATAGGTTGGCCCCGCTGATTGGGACTAGCATAAACTGGACCCCACTGTTCCTCTCTTCTCTTTGTTTGTTTGTTTGCTTGGTTAGACATTTAGAACACCAAGGCCACGGGTTCGGATTGTTAGGCAATTATGTTTTAGCTGATGTCTGAGACAGCAGCGGGCGGATGGGAGGAACACCCAAAATGGCTGCAGAGAGTTTCAGGTCCATAGAACGGCAGGTTTTCTGAGAATCACAAAAGAACCCCCCCCCTTCTTCCTCACCACCACATCCCCTTCCCGCACACTCGAATTTCACCACCTATAGAAAAATCCCAACTCAGCTTAAACGCTGCTCGCTTCCCTCCCCTTCCTTCTTAGCCAATAGGAACAGTCCAGCTCAGCCTAACTGGATATAAGAGGCCCAACCTGACTCTCCCTGCTGCTGCTCCCACTCTTGAGAGGGCAGCCCGCTTGTTCATTTCGCCTGCCTAGTACACTTTGGTTGAGTCCCTGTCTCCTGGTGTGTTTTATTTTCGCTCTCAGGCTGGGGCTTTTCCTTTCACGGATCCCATTAGCTCACTGGGTGAGTGTGGTGCTGACAATACCAAGTCAAGGGTTAAGATCCCCTTACCGATCATCTTAAAAAAAAAAAAAAAAAAAAAAAAAAGCAGTTCTCCCCACTGTTTTCAGAATAAAGAAGAAAAGTATCAACTAGATTTAAATCAGAGAAACAAAGCATAGGCTAGAGCCCTCCAGGGTTTACTTATACAGAACAGAAGAGGGCTTGGGAGACCTCCAGGGTGCACCTACATAGTAGTGGGTACAGTCCAACCAAACAGCAGAAGAGGGCTCAGAAAATCAGAAAAAGGTGAAGAGAATAAAGTATTGCCTTGTCAGAATTTAGGCCAGGGACGCCAGGAGAAATCTACCAGCAGCAGAGACATGGGAGCAAAATAGTCCCGGTGGCCACTTGCCTCTTGCAGCTAGAGTCTTCTCTGGTTTCCAAAGCTTTCCAGTTTTTGCCAGTGATTAAATTAGGCTCTCGGGGGCCGGCCCGGTGGCGCACTGCTACAGTGCACCGCTTGGGAGTGCGGCGGCGCTCCCGCCGAGGGTTCGGATCCCACATACAGACCGGCTGCTCACTGGCTGAGCGAGGTGCAGGTGCGACACCGAGGGTTGCGATACCGTTGCCGGTCCCGGGCCAGTACGGGCGCGACACTGAGGGTTGTGATCCGTTGCCGGTCACGAAAAAAGACAAAAAGGAAAAAAAAAATTAGGCTCTCGGATTCCAAAGTCATAGAAATAAACAATGTACCCTACAGTAAAGCAAGCAACGCTTTATTAAAAGAGGAGATAGACTTATGGGTAAGGGGGGTAGTGACAGTAAAGCTAGCCTCCCGAGGGGAGCTGTTCAGAGTCTTTTATAGGGAAAGGAGTTAAAGGGTATAGGCCAGCATCACTGGAGGTGGTCCTTTCTATTCTTCCCGGCTGCAGCTACGTCATGGGCGTATGCTCAGTAGGTCCAAAATGGCTGTGGTGTTCATCATTGTCACCCCAGGAGGGTCATTGTAGCAGTCACCTTGATGCTTTGTGCACAGGTGGGAATTCCTAAAGGGGTCTTAAGGTTAATCTGTAACTTTTACAATTATAGTAAACAAGCCTTGGGGGAGGGGTTTTGCAACTCAGTAAATATCTGTTTACTCTCTTAGCTCAGTCTGTTTTGTTAGGGCAGCCCGTGGGTTAATCATTTGCCCTGGGAGTCTCGTGACTGAGGAGTGGAAAAATAGCAAAGTGTCCTCTGCAGGGAAAATGGAGTGAGTTTGGTTCACAGGCCTAGCCTTACTCTGTTTCATACCCTCAAGGAGCTGACTGATTGGATAGCAGAATGGACCTGAAACAATCCACACACATTTTTCAAGAACTTGCTGAAAGAAAGTGAGCCGAAATGCCGGGTACCGATCAAGCTTTATTAAAGGAAAAGAATCTGCTGGGCTGCACTCAAAATGGGAGGTCAGCAGCCCGGGCTGCCCTCAAGGTGGAAAGCAGCCTCAGGTGTTGGGGTGGGAGAGCTTATATGGGCTGTGGGGAACGCTGATGTAACCAGGGAGGGGTTTTGTGCTGACTTGGAAGCTATGTGACCAGGATGTAGAATTGCGCCCTTGAGGAGCGTGGTGCTGACAACACCAAGTCAAGGGTTCAGATCCCCTTACCGGTCATCTTTTTAAAAAAAAAAAAAAGAATTGCGCCCTTGAGGAAGCAAAAGGGTTTCTGTTTCTCAGAAATCATGAGGTTTCTTACAAAGGGAGCGGCTGGCAACCGTTTTGTGCTTGGCCTTTCTTAAAATGGCACCAGTTATGTTCAGAACCTATCGTTCCTGCCTTTTAAGTACAGGGAGAAGGGAAAAGGGGTGAAGGTCTCATTCTTCTGAAGCTACTTCCTGCTGGAGATGGGAGAAGATATGAAAAAAATAAAAGATTTATGTTGGCGGGTAAAACAATTAGGTGACAGGGTATTGGTTTCATGTGGGGAGGCTGCATTCCTCTGGGGGATCTACGGTTCTCAGGGGCTAATATCCTCCTCCCAGGAACAATTCAGTGACCTTTTGGTTGGTGAGGGCTTGCATATGTTCCTGCAAGAAATTAGAAAAACACCAAAAGAGACAGAGACCAAAAAGTAGGATGAGTCCCAGCACAGTTAGGGGTTCTAGTAGTGGCATAAGCCAGGGTATCCAAGGGTTTAGTGACTGGGGCCATCCCCAAGGTATGTTTGTGTTTTGTAACCATTTGCATCGGCAATCAATGCTTGCTTTTAAATGGTTTAAGTTGTTTTGGATCACCCCAGACTCATTTACATAATAACAGCATTCCTCCCCCAAGAAGAGGCAGGTGCCTCCCTTCTTGGCTGTAAGGAGGTCAAGGTCCCGACAGTAAAGCTACTGTCCTGAGGGAGGTGACCTGTCGCTGGAGGGAGGAGATGCTATCTATCACTTGGTTTATGTGTTTGTGTTTCTTTGAGAGTTTTTGATAGAATTGAGAGGCAGTAACAAGTCCTGCTATGCCAGTCTCAGTTGCAGTAAGGATCCCTGCCCCAATTAAAAAGGTATAATTAGAGCCCTACAAGAGCAGGGGCACTTCCTGAGAGGGAGGGCCAAAGTTAGTCCCAGTCCCATCTCCATCTCTCCATCTGTCCGGACAAGCCAAACGAATATGCAAGAAATCATGTTAGGGAGCAGGCAACAGGATAACGTAGTTTTACAAAGGGAATATATTCTGGTTTTAGGGCATGAATGAGGAGAGGGTAAGTGAGTGGTAGCGTTGTAATGGCTGGTGGTAGTGCTGGTGGTGTTAGTAAGGCAGAGTGGGGAGGAAGTCCCCCCCCCGTACAACACTGACAGTCCCCAATGAGGTGAAATTGGGATAAGGGCGTAGGGGCCACAAGAAGGACCTGAGCGGGAGAGGAAGAATAGGGGCTTGGTGGTTGAGCAGCCTGTTTTGCGGTTAGATCTGCCAGTTTGTTTCCCTGGGCTATGGGGTCGTTGGAGGTTTGGTGTCCTTTGCAGTGTATAACCCCAACCTCCTTTGGGAGTTGTGCAGCCTCAAGAAGTATCTTGAAAAGACGTCCATTTTCTATGGGTCCTCCTTGAGTGGTCATGTATCTTCTCTCCTTCCTTATGGCTGCACCAGAGTGTAGGATGTGGAAAGCATACTCAGTCAATGTTTATATTGACTCATTTGTTTACTTGCCAGAGTGAGAGTGCAGGTGAGGGCAATGAGTTCTGCCTGTTAGGAAGTAGTGTGGGGGGAGGGGGGTAGCCTCAATAGTTCGTGTTAGATTTACTGTAGCATAACCTGCCTAGGGGGTGGGCGTAGAGGTGGTGCTCCCATCTATGAACCATGTATGTTGGGGCAGCGTAGTGGGATGCGGGGAGATGTGTGGAAAGGAATTGAGAAAGAGGTCTAAAGCCTCCATGCAATTATGTTCTAAGGGTGTGAATATTTTGGGATGAGAGTGGCTAGATTTAAGGAAGGGCAAGGTTTAAAGGAGAACTGGAAGTTTCAATGAAGGTAAGATGGATAAGTTGTAGGCGGGAAGAGGAGAGAATTGACATGGCCTTATGGCTGAGAAGCTCTTGAAGATGATGGAGAGAACAAATGACTGTTGTCAAAAAATTAGTTTAGAGCTTTATTATGTTGAAAGGGCAGCTGTCGCCAAGGCCCATAAACAGGGACCCCATCCCTGGGCTGTGGTGTCTAGTTGTTTAGAGAGGTATGCAACTGGGGAGAAAATATCTCCTGCCTCTTGTCCCAATATCCTGACCACCAATCCTTGGGTTTAGGTTATGTATAAGATAAAAGGATGAGATAGGTCTGGGAGGGATAGAGCTGGGGCTGTGAGAACGGCTTTTAATCACTGGAAAGGAGAATGAATGAGTTTTGTGGGATCTAAAGGAATGGCAGGATCCCCTTTGCCTGCCTCATAAAGTGGTTTTGGTAGCACGCCAAAGTTAGGAATCCATAGGCAAAGATACCCTACCCTGCAAGCCCCAAGAAAGAAAGTATTTCACCCTTTTTGGTAGGAGTAGGGAGTTCAGAAATTAAACTCTTGTGATCCACCATTATTTCTCTGGTGTTGGGGATGAGGTGGACTCCTAAATAGGTGACTGAAGGAGAAGAAATTTGGGCCTTGCTAGGGAAAACTTGATATCACCTGGAGGCCAGGAAATTAAGAAGAGCAACAATGTGGGTCTATGAATCTTCATAGGAGGGGCTACAAAGGAGGAGATCATCCACATATTGTATTAAAGTGTTAGAGGTTCGAGGAAATTCAGATAAGTCTTGAGCTAAGGCTTGGCCGAAGAAGTAGTGGCTATCCTGAAACCCCTGAGGTAATACTGTCCAGGTGAGTTGTTGGGAACAATGCATATTGGGGTCAGTCCAGGTGAAGGCAAACAGGTTTTGACAGGAAGGGTGTAAGGGGATAGAAAAAAGGCATCTTTGAGGTCAAGTACAGAGAAGAAATGGGTTGTTGTTGGGATTGTGGACAGAAAAGTATAGGGGTTAGAAACAATAGGGGTTATGGGTAAAACGGCCACATTAATGGCTGTGAGGTCTTGAACTAAATGGTATGAGCCATTAGGCTTTATAACTGGAAGGATGGGTGTATTAAAAGGTGAGTCGGTAGGCTATAAGAGATGAGAAGAAAGGAGTTTTTGTATGATGGGTTTTAAGCCTATTAGGTGTTTGTTATCAATGGGGTATTATGGGACATTAGGGAACAAAGAGGGATTCTGCAACTTAACAAGGATAGAGGAATGAATGGTGAGTAGCAATGGAGGGAGAAGAAGTGTCCCATAGTATGGGATTAGCCTTGTTTGAGGGGAAGGGGAAAGTGGAAGCCTCAGGGGCCAGGTCTGGGATGACCTGTAACATGAGCATTGTAGCTGGAGTTAAAATGTTTAGGGTAAGGGTAGCTTTGAATTTGGAAAGGATGTCCCATCCCAGTAAGGGGGCTGGGCATTGAGGCATTATTAAAAATTTGTGTGTGAATTGGGTGTGATGTGGGATGTAGGAAAGGGGTTGAGTGATCCGTATTCTGATCCCGTGACCCCTACTACTGTGATAGAGGATGGGGTTGTTGGTCCTGCATATTCAGGAAGTGTATCTGTATTGATGACAAAAGAGATCAGCTTACCTGGTATGAGGAGTGTTACCCTGGGCTCACACTGATCTCTGTGGGGACCTCGGGCCCTGGGCATCATCAGTCCCCCTCCTGGGCAAAGCCGAGAAGCTCTGGTAAGGATGACCGTGGAGCTAAAGGTTGTGGGTTAGAGAGTGGGCCACTCCCTCTCTGGCGAGTGGTACAGTCAACCCCCCAGCGACCTGGCTGTTTACAGTGAAGACAGGGCCCGGGAGGGAGCCTGGGGTTAGGACAGGCCCTTTCCCAGTGGCCTGGTTGATCACATTTGAAGCAGTTCCTGGGTGACTTGCCCCTAGAGGCAACCAGCTTTGGAGTGTGTGATTCCTGGGTAGCATTAGCCAGGAGCTGATATTTGGCCTGATCTCTTTTGTATCGATCCTTCTTCTCCTCCTTCTCCCTATTGTTAAAAACCTTGAAAGCTGTGTTGAGGAGGTCTCATTGGATCATATTTGGACCATCCTCAAGTTTTTAAAGTTTTTTTCGAATGTCAGGGGCTTATTGGGTAATGTAATGAGAGTGTAAGAGGGCCATGCCTGCAGGGGAGTTTGAGCCTATGCATGTGTATTTATGTAAATCCTCAGAGAGGTGGGTTAGGAACTCATTGGGATTTTCGGTGGATCTCTGTGTGATTTCTCTAAGCTTGTCATAATTGACCAACGTGTGAGTAGCCTTTTGGAGGCTGTAAATCAAGTGTATGATCATGTTATCCTGGAGATCCCGATCCCCGTGGCTGGCCTGGTAGTCCCAATTCAGGTTGGTGCAAGGGACAGCAATGGCTCCCCCGGGCTGTCTGTTATTTTGAGCATGTACCTTGTCTGCCTATTGTTGGGCCATTATCCAGACCTGCTCCCTGTCTTCAGGGGACAAAGTAGTAGTGAGAATCATAAAAATATCATGCCAGGTGAGGTCATAAGACTGGGTGAGATATCTGAATTCCTTAAGATATGTGTTTGGGTTGGACTGGAAAGATTCCAGTTGTTTTTCGATTTGGGAGAGATTGGAAAGAGAAAAGGGGATATGGACCTGGACAATTCCCTTCGTCCCAGCCATTTCATGGAGGGGGTATAAAGGAGCTGCAGCTGAGGCGGGGTTGTCACCTGACGAAGGGGGAGAAGGAGAGGGGTTGGGTGGCTGAGGACGAGCATTTTGAGACCAAGTATGGGGAAGAGAGGGAAAAGGTGGAGGGGCTGGTGAAGGATCTGGAGTGTAAGGAGGTGGTCGGGGAGCAGAGTGGTCTGATGGATCAAAAGGGTGATCCAAGTCCAGAAGGGGAGGTCAGAGATGAGCTAGGAGAATTTGAGACGTAGGACAGTTTTGACAGAGAGAAGGATGTGATTGGAGATAGAAGAAGGCTTGAACATAAGGAATTTCTCTGGCTTGCCATTTTGGTGACAAAAGTTGTCTAGGTCTCTGAGAGTATCCAAATTCAAAGTGCCATTTTCTGGCCACTGGGATCCATTGTCTAGTTTGTATTTAGGACAAACCTGATTGTAGTAGAAAATGAGGCATTTGGGTTTAATATCTCCCTGGAGGCCAAGCAGTTGTATAGCCCAGAGTCGTAGAGCGTGGAGGCTTGGATTGTGAGGAAATTGGTCAGGAGACAGCCCAGAGGTGTATAGCATGGAGGTTTGGATTGTGAGGATCCCATTTAGAGGGCAAGAAGGGAGGTTATCAGTCCCAGTAGAAGAAGGGTAACACCAAGGAGCATCCTCATTGGTGTGAACCTTCTTTTTGAGAGAGGAGCTACCAGCCAGCTAGAGAAGCATCCTCCAGTAGCTGAGGGGCACAAGAGGAGTTCCCTTGGCCAGGCACCTGGTCTTCAGGAAGTAGACAGTAGTCGTAGAGAGTAGTCGGGGGAACCTGTAGAAGTAGGAGAGACCCAATGACTTACCCTGAATTGAGGCCGATGGTGGATGCGTTGGTCTGAAACGGCAAAAGGAGAGAGTCCCGGAGGTACCTGGTTTGGCAGGTCTGGGAAGGGCAGCCGGGGGGCCAATCAACCCAAGAGAGGGGATTGTCCAAAGGTCCTAGCCAGGACCCTTCCTGGGTTTTGGCACTGTAATGAAAGAAAGTGAGCTGAAATGCCGGGTACTGATCAAGCTTTATTAAAGGAAAAGAATCTGCCAGGCTGCACTCAAAGTGGAGGGCAGCAGCCAGGGCTGCCCTCAAGGTGGAGAGCAGCCTCAGGTGTCAGGGTGGGAGAGCTTATATGGGCTGTATGGAAGGCTGACATAATCAGGGAGAGGTTTTGTGCTGATGCGGAAGCTATGCGACCAAGGTGGTGAATTGCACCCTTGCGGAAACAAAAGGGTTTCTGTTTCTCAGAAATCGTGAGGTTTCTTACAAAGGGAGTGGCTGGCGACCATTTTGTGCTTGGCCTTTCCTAAAATGGTGTCAATTATGTTCAAAACCTATCAATAGGTACTTGTCCTAGGCTATTGGGGGAGCAGAAAAGGCTATGTTCTTTTTTAAAAAATTTTTTATTGAATTACAATTGATTATACATATTTTGGGGATTCAATGTTGAGATATATTGATCAAATCAATATTACTAGCATATATATTGTTACAAATCATACTTATTCTTTATGCCCCTTTCCAATCTCACCCTATCCCTTCCCTCGCCTCTTCTAATTACCCTAGATTTCTTCTCTCCTTCTAAAAGAATAATGGTTACCCTGTTGATTTGTTGCCTAGATGATCTGTCCAATGCTGAGAGGTGTGATCAGGTCCTCCAATATTATCGTAGAGCAGATGCTTCTTCTGTCACTCTGGAATGGGCTTTGTGGAGAGAGACATCCTCTTCTTTTATTTATCTCTGCTGGTGACTCTCCTTGTGTCAGTGGACTCCAGTGGCTGGTGGACCATCTGTGTGGTGGTCGTGGCATCTAGCTGCTTTTGCAGCAGCCGTGGTTATTGTGGTGGCTGTGATGGGCCACCCACATGGAGGTGATGTTTTTGGCATGCTCTTTGGCACTGGCGGTGTGCCTGGTTAAGAGGAGGGTGGTCCGGTCCCCAGCTACATGCTTCATGTCCTGGGCAGACCCAAGGTGCTGGCAGTGCGTCTGAGCTGGAACTAATTTTTTTGTCCTTTGCTTACTTCTAAAGTGGGGGAACTTCCTGTTGGGACAAGTACGTGAGCTCTTTGGTTTAGTTAAATTGCTGCTTTCCTGCTGCTTCCCTAGGGAAGGCTTTCTGTGCAGCATAGGTTACAATGGTTGACTTATAGGTACTTCCGGCTTTCCAGAGACTCGGTGCACCTGGGTTGTGTAGTAACTCTGATCCTGGCCTGAGTCTTTTCATCAAACTACACCCCATGCAATTCTATTCCTGACCAGATTCCTCTGAGTTTTCCTACGCTGATTGGGGTGCAGATCAGCTGTCCTTGCTCTGTCCCAGTGTTCCCCCGGTGGGCCTATCTGTCCCACTGCCCATGTTGCAAACACTTCCTGTGGGATGGGCTGTGCACCAGTCCTTTGGGATGACTCACCATCCTCTGAGTGGCTCCTTTTTTCCAGTTGTTGTGGCTTTTCACTCCTACGTGGGTCCACGTGAACTCTATTAGTGTTCTTGCTGTCCTCAGGGCCACCAAGGCCCTCTTCTCCTCTGCCGCCTCCAAGCAACTCCATCTGAAGGGCACAGCTGTGGCTTTTGCCGGCTCCTGCTCTGTGCGCTCAGCAATTCTAGCCTTAAAGCAGCTGGGGCAAGAAATGGTCAGAGCAGTTTTTTCTTTCTCTCATCATGGCTTCTCCCACCTTCATGCATTCCGTAGGTCTCTTCTTCTCTTCCCCTGAGCTCTAGCGGCCCGGCCCCAGCTTGGCAGTTTTCACTTTTTTTTTTATATAGTTGTAAATTGGTTGATTTGTTGGAGAGCGTGATGCTGAGGACCGTTTATTCCGCCATCTTGACCGGAACTCCTCTATCTGTTGTTCTTTTTAAAGGAAGCTCTGGTAACTAGCCACACAGCTCAAAAAGTGATAATATTTACTCATATAGACAGCAAGTGTTAGAGAGGTTCAAGGTTGGTAGTCATTGGAGTGCTAGGGCTGCTTTGGAGAAGAGCTTATTCGTTGTGAGTTAGAGTGATTAGTTCAATTTCAGAGAGAAGGTAGGACATTAGTTGGGGTTTGAAAAAGAGCTGGCATTTGATGGGGATGGAGTTTCCAGGTGGGAGGAACAGCTTGCAAAGGGGTGGTGGCAATAATGACAGTCATGTGGTGGTGACCAGGTGTACAACAGCATAGGAGCAGATTGGGGGTGGAGAATTGCAGAGAGGCAAGAGAGAGTTAAGTTTGCATATTGAGAGTCCTGAGAGTTATGAGATCCAGGGTGGTACTTGGTACACAGTGGATGAGAAGAAACTTGCTAAAGTTGTCTCTGAAAAAAGGGCAGGTGAGAAAATCTAGATTTCTCTCAGTGCCAGAGTGCCCCAGGCTCAGTCCTTGGACCTCTGCTCTTCTCTATCTACGCTTAATGCCCTTGGAAATCGCTTATAGCCTAATGATCTTACGTTTCATTTTGTCTATGTGATGCTGACTCCCGCTTTTTTTTTTTTAAATCTTCATCTGAGACTTCTCTGAACTCCAGATCCATCTGCCTACTAGATACCTTTACTTGGATAGGCATTTCAAATTTAAATGTCTACAACAGGAAAAGAAAAAAAAAAAAAAAAGAAAAAAGCTCAATCCCTAGGGTAGGAATAAATGCTGCATCTGGAGAGAGGCAGGAACATTCATAAAAGCCACATCTCTGGGACTCAGTGACTGCCTCAAACTGAGAGGTAATCAGAACAACCGAATATTCATACCCTCCCCTGCCACATGCGTGCATCATACTAACAAATAAAAATCACAATAGAATGAAAATAACCGAGGACTACAAGTGGGAGAGCTACAAGAGACCAGTTCCCTCTGGGGAGCAGTACAAGAGAAGACCCAAAGCCAAATGGGAGACCTGAAACCACCCAGGAGATCTGGAGCCACGTGGGAGATCTGAAACCACGTGGGAGATCTGGAGCCACGTGGGAGATCTGAAACCACGTGGGAGATCTGGAGCCACGTGGGAGATCTGAAACCACGTGGGAGATCTGGAGCCACGTGGGAGATCTGAAACCACGTGGGAGATCTGGAGCCACGTGGGAGATCTGAAACCACGTGGGAGATCTGGAGCCACGTGGGAGATCTGAAACCACGTGGGAGATCTGGAGCCACGTGGGAGATCTGAAACCACGTGGGAGATCTGGAGCCACGTGGGAGATCTGAAACCACGTGGGAGATCTGGAGCCACGTGGGAGATCTGAAACCACGTGGGAGATCTGGAGCCACGTGGGAGATCTGAAACCACGAGGGAGATCTGGAGCCATGCAGGAGGTCTGAAGCCATGCAGGGGATCTGAAGTCACATGGATCTGGAACCATGCAGGAGATTGAAGCCACGTGGGAGATCTGGAGCCACACGAGGAGCAGATACTAAGAAAAACCTCTGGCAAATTGACCCACATCCTATACACAAGATATTACAGAATTTGACCACTTCTCATCACCCCTACAGCCGCCATCATTTCTCACCTGGATTATTGTAGACTTCTAAGTGGACTCCTTTCTTCAGCCGTTATTACCTGCAGTCATTTCTTAGCACAGCAGCCAGTGATTCTTTTACCATGTTTTCCTATGCTCAAAAATATCCTTTGATGTTCCTTCTCACATAAAGTAATGTTATAGGGCACATTCAGTTCCTGGCCCCCAAATTGATACCAAACTCACAGGTCCAGCTGCCTGCCCCCAGACAAAATTCAAACAAAAGTCAAATTTTGGTGAAAATGGAAGTCAGCTTTTATTCAGGAATACTGGTGACCTGAGGAGAGATGTTAGGATAACTCTTCTCTCCAGTAAACCTGAAGGAGAATGGCCAGGCTAAAGTTATCTTGAAGACTCAGGTTTACTGAGGGGTTTTTAAAGAGGGGGTGAGAGACTGGAATGTGGGAAATGAAAATCAGGAGGGAGGGGCATGTGAACAGTAAGGTGTCAGGTGCAAAGTCTCGCCAAAGCACTGTCTGGTTTCTGCTCCCATCTTTGCTGTTATCTCTGTATAGTATGTGGGAGTCTGCAGCTTCAGGCTGGCTGGAAAACAACTTTACATTCATGTAAATAATATCATCTTGCCCCATAACCCAGTTTTAAAATATCAAATAACCATGGGAAAAGAGGGAACTCAGAGAAATGCATGGTAAGAAAAAAAGCTGTGTTCTTTTAAAACCTTTTAGAGCCCATGTGGTTTTAGGTCCCAACCTGGCTTCAGTCCTCTCACTCCAACAGTAAGAGTCAGTCCCTTTTGTGGCCTGCATAGCCCTGTGATGTGGCTCACCATCACCTCTGTCATTTCATTTGTTACTCTTCTCCCTTAGATTCCTTCTTCACTAGTCACCCTCGCCTGCCTCACGTTCCTTGGATGTACCAGGCCCATCATACCTGGGGACCTAGTATGCTCTTCTCCTAGAAAGCTTTGTGGCTAGATCCTACTTCCCCTTAGGTCCCTCAGAAGTGACCTTCTCTTCCAGTGGCCAAACCTGGAATGATTTAAGCAACAAAATAAGTAAGGTAGTATTGGATTATAACCCAAAGTACAAAATAAATGTACATGAATTTAAACTCATATAAGTAAATGATTGAATAAATAGGTAAATGGGTGGGGGGTGGGAAGATTAATCTTTCTTACAGAAGAATTCTAGTAATACGTGTATACTTCCCCCCTTCTAGGCTTAGTGAGTCACTTCTTTTTTTTTTTAAAGATGACCGGTAAGGGGATTTTAACCGTTGACTTAGTGTTGTCAACACCATGCTCTCACAAGTGAGCCACTGGCCATCCCTATATAGGGATCCGAACCTGTGGCCTTGGTGTTATCAGCACCACACTTTCCCAAGTGAGCCACGGGCTGGCCTGAGAAGGAAGTTTATTTAATCATAATATTTATTTATTTATTTATTTTTTCCTTTTTGTCTTTTTTCGTGACAGATAACGGGATCACAACCCTCAGTGTCGCACCCGTACCGCAACCGGCAACGGGCTCGCAACCCTCGTTTTTTTTTTTTCATGTCCGGCAACGGATCGCAACCCTCAGTGTCGCGCCCGTACCGGACCGGGACCGGCAACGGGATTGCAAACCTCGGTGCTGCGCCCGCACCTCGCTCAGCCAGTGAGCGGGAACCGGTCTGTATGTGGGATCCGAACCCTCGGCAGGAGCGCCGCCACGCTCCCAAGCGGTGCACTGTAGCAGTGCGCCACCGGGCCAGCCCCGGAAAGAGAGTTTTAAAGACCTCCCTCAAATATCATGGAGAAGGCCCCAGTCTCTTCCACGCCCAGCACCCATGCCATGAGATCCTATGTGTTCCACTGATACTTTTACAGAGGTAGTGTTGGATGGAGAATTGTATTGTCAGCATCTTTTCAAATACCAGACGTGGGTAAGTAGGAAGAGACATGGGACTAACTGACCTCTGAAGGACTGTGGGCAGCACCTCTCCAATAGCACCTGTTTTTTTATGTGTTGGAACTTGATTTATCTCTATCTTAGTCCGTTTTATGCTTCCATGTAACAGAATACCTGAGACTGGCTAATTTATAAAGAACAGAGATGTATTTCTTACAGTTCTGGAAGGTGGGAAGTATAAGATCAAGGCGCTGGCATCTGAGAGGGCCTTCGTGTTGCATAGTAGCATGGCAGAAGGCATCACATGGTGAGAGAGAGAGAGAGAGAGAGAGAGAGAGAGAGGAACGGATTAGCAATGTTAATCCATTCATGAGGGCTGCCCTCATGACCTAATTGCCTCGTAAAGGTCCCGCCTCTCAATACTGTTGCATTGGGGATTAAATTTCCAACATATGAACTTTGAGGACACATTCACACCATAGCAATCTCATAATATATTTTAAAGTTTCCATAGAATACACTTACCAGAGAATGGAATCATACTGATTTGAGTCCTGAACAAAGTCATCAGGATCAGCAAAATGTAAGATAAAAGATATTTCCCTTGTGCCTGGCACTTGCCATTTCCTGTTGTTTTCTCGTTCCCTTTGTCTTGAGCCCAGAGATGTGGCAGTTTTGCTTTCTGTATTTGGTGTCATCACACCTGTGGTGCTCTCTGAACAAAGACCTGCTCCCTGCTGGGCACAGGAATGGGCTGGGCTTGGGGCTACATTCCTTTTGAAGAAAAATAAGTAGAGAATCTTGCATCCCCTTCCATTTTGCCTGTCTTAAGGAAGAAGCCAAGGGTGCCCTCCCTTTGGAAGTAAAACATAATGTACTTTCTTAAAACTATTCAAATATCACAGTTGGGTTCAATTATCTGCAGAAATAGACTTGTATAAAAGGAAAACTTACAAAGGAGAAATTTGTGCCAAATAACAGGCTACCTTTTTGTTACTTTTTTTTTTCTTTTTCAAGGACATCCAGTTTAAAGTCTGAGTGTCCAGGAAAGAAGGGGAGATGGAAGGGGAGGGAAAGTAAAAGAAACAAAAGTACTTACATATTCTTGAGCGTAAATCAAAAGTCTCAGTGGTGATATGCTCTTTACCAGCCATCCAGCCTGCCAGGGACTTCCCTTCCTTGCCCTTCTTCTTCTCCTCCCATTCCCATACCCCCTTTGGATGGTCAGGCAAGGAAAGCTGGCCTCAAGGTCCTCAGCTATTCTAAGTTTCTAGCTCTGCCTACCTTCTGCTCCAGCCAAAGTAGATGGCATACAGTGATGTTTTCATTCTTTTTGTGTCTGGCTTCTTTCACTTAGCATAGTGTTTTTGAAGTTCATCTACTTTGTAGCATGAAGCAATACTTCATTCCTTTTTATGGCTGAATAATATTTCATTGTGTAAATATACCATTGTATGGATAAATTTGTTTATCCATGTATCTTCTGATGTGATCTTTGTCTTTTTTTAACAAAGAAGAAACTGGAGGCTATGTATAAATGCTGATGGAAAGACTAGTAAACAGGGACAGTTGGAAAATTCAGGAGAGAAGGAGGGTAAGAGGTAAGATTTATGGAAAGGCGAATTCCATCTATTTGGTAGTGTGAAGATGGGAAGACCCCATCTGATAGCTTCTGTTTGCTCTGTAATGTAGAAGGCCAGGCCTCCACAATTTTGAAAAGCTTTTCATAGGTGTTGTGACTTGAGTTCTCCTGAAGAAGATGCTGAGATAGAAGTTTGAATGCAGTATATTTGTTAGAGCTTAATCTCTATGAAAGGAAAGGGTAGGAAGTAGGATTGGGCAGAGGAAGAAGTGAGAGTCTAATGCAAGCCTGATGAGGCCTTTGCCATCCCAGTAGGGAGTTCTAGAGTGAGTTTTTCCTGTATTGGGCCAAAATGGTTAGGTTTTTTTGTACCCATGCCTGGCTCAGTCACCAGTTAGACTGCTCCAGAAGGTCATGACATTGAGCAAAGTAGCTCTCTGCAACTGAGGCAGACCCTGCAGGAGCTGAAAGCTATAGGCTACCTACTAACCAAAGCAAGTCTTCCCTTGAAGGAGGCAATCTGGGCATATCTGCCACAGTATAGGCAGTAAAGTTGGGAGCCCAGCCATATGGGAAGTGGACTTCTTCAGAAAGACTCTTCCCATCATTGCTCCAGAAATTGTTTTCAGAAACTGAGCTTGTGGACAGGAGCTGGGTGGGTTGGTGGAGCCAGCACCAGAAGTTACTCTCTGCTTCTCAGGTAGAATGAGCTGAGCCCTGGCATTTGAGGATAGGGACATGTGTTCCCATGGGGAGTAAAATCTTGCTCATTAGAAAGGCTTTATTCTCAGCCAATCAAATGATGAGGAACGGTTTGGGTTTTGAAAATGTTACGTGATGTTTTTGACTTCACTATTCTTTCAGTGAAATGACAAAAAGGAAAGGGCACCTAGTCAGCAGTCAGCAAATATTTGCTGAACGAGTAAGTGAAAGAACCATTGTGGGCACAGCAGCAGCAGGAAGCAAAGGGTCAGATTCTGTATCATCTTTTCAGAGGTGTCTGGGCTCCAGCGGTGGCAGTTCAACAGGCTTAATAATTGCTCAGCATGAAAAGAGAGGGTGATGGATAGAACCTGGAGCAGAGGCAGTGTTCCAGGGTGGGGGAGGGTGGTACGCAAGTTACCATAGATATGGGTGCTAGTGGCCTCAGCTGGCTTGTCAGAGGAGATAGTGGCACCTGGCAGTGGAGGGGTGGCTGGATGCTTGCCGCGTGTAGCCACCTGGGATGAGGAGGGGTAGTCTGATAACCTTTCACTTCCCCATTGTTTGAGAACTTTTCTTTAAGGGAAAAGGTTTTCTCTTTAGCATCGTTCCTATTGTATCCTGAGAAACTTCAAGGTCCAGATCCTCTTCTCCTGTGGCTTTCCTTTACTTCTGGCAGCCCCTTCCCATAGCTTCACAGCCCCACCTCCTCTATATTCTTGTCAACCAGAACTTAAAATAATATGACTGCCCCCACCACCCTGGTCCATTGATTGCCCTCCAATTTCCATAAGCCTGTTGTTTCACCTTAGGAAGCCAGGCCTATAGCCCTTCAGCCCCCATCTTTTTTTTGCAGTCTGTTCCTTATAAAGACGCTGAGTAAAATCTGAGGGCATACAAGAAAACAGGGTGCTATTAGTTTGCTTTTTAGGGGACAAATCCAGTGGACATTCTTCTGTCTTAACTTGATACTAGAATACAATATAGAATTTCCTTAGCAAAATGAATAAATAGCTTGTCCTTTATTTTTTTATTTTATTTTATTTTTAAATTTATCAATATACAACATAGTTGATTTTTGTGTCCCTTTACCAATTCCTCCTTTTCCTCCTCCCTCTCTCCCCGCCATCAACATCATATCTGTTCACTTGTCTTAACAAGTCCAAGGACTTGTTGTGATTCCTGTGTCTTCTCTCCCCCCTCCCCCTGTTTATTTGTTTGTATATTTATTTAGCTCCGGGCCCATGAACCTTGGGGGTTTCTAGCCTGAAACTATAACTGGCATCTGGTTCTTACTTCAGGGCCATGCCATTAAGATCGCCCACTCATTCCTCTTAAATAAGACATCTCGATGGACTAATGACTAATCAGCCCATGATCACACATAACTGTGTTGTCATGCATTTGGTATCTTTTTTTTGGGGGGGGGAGTGCCGGGGTTCAGCACTGGCCTAGGGAGGCCTCGACACAGTCAAATCGATTGTAGCTGGACTTGAATCTATGCTTGGATCGCGCATACCAACCATAAGGTGTTAATTCATTCATGCTCGTAAGACATAATATACAAAAGGTATACACACCCACGTATACGCACACACCCACATGTATGCGACCCTTACAACCTAATTCTGGTTAAATCTGCAAACCCTCCTCCCCCCCTTCCCCAACCTCAACAAGCTACAGATGCTCACACTCTCTTGCCAAACCCCAAAAACAAGAGACACACCCTGCCCATCAGTTGGAGACACTCACAACAAAACCTTAACCAAAACCAACCCCATAATTTAATTATAAGTTCATCTAAAAACAGGCCTCAGCCCAGCCCTCAAGTAAAACAACTTAAAATTTGCTCAAAATTTCACCAAAATTCAGGCTTAACGGGCTGAAACCCGACCTTTTTCTTATAAGGGTTTTTAAACCCTCTCCCAATACTCACATAGCACCCAATTTTTGAATTTTGGCCTCAGCCAAAAATCAGTAGAGTTGATGTAGCTCCCACAAATAAGTGAGAACATGTAGTATTTTTCTTTCTGTACCTGGCTTATTTCACTTAATATAATTTTCTCTAAGTCCATCCGTGTTACTGTGAATGGCAGTATTTCATTTTTTAAAAATTTATAGCAGAGTAGTATTCCATTGTGTAGATATACAACATTTTCCTTATCCACTCATCCAATGATGGGCATTTAGTCTGGTTCCAATTGCTGTAAATAGTGCTGCAATAAACACAGGAGTACAGGTATCCCTTTGACATGATGACTTCCATTCCTCTGGGTATATACCCAGCAGTGGAATGGCTGGATCATATGGTAGATCTATCTGTAATTGTTTGAAGAACCTCCATACCATTTTCCATAAAGACTGCACCATTTTGCAGTCCCACCAACAGTGTAGTGGGCTTCCTTTTTCTCCACATCCTCACAAGCATTTACAATTCTCAGTCTTTTGGATATTAGCCATCCTAACTGGAGTGAGATGTTATCTCAAAGTGGTTTTGATTTGTATTTCCTGAATGCTGAGTGATGTTGAGCATTTTTTCACGTGCCTTTTGGCCATTTGTATATCTTCCTTTGAGAAATGCCTATTCAGCTCCTTTGCCCATTTTTAAATTGGGTTACTTGTTTTTTGCTGTTAAGTTGTTTGAGTTCTTTGTATATTTGGGATATTAATCCTTTGTCAAATGTATATTTTGGAAATATTTTCTCCCACTCTGTTGGTAGTCTTTTTGCTTTGTTAATTGTTCCTTTTGCTGTGCAGAAGCTTTTAGTTTGATATAATCCCATTTGTTTATTTTTCCTTTGGCTGCCTGAGCTTTTGGGATCGTATTCATAAAGTCTGTACTCAATCCTACTTCCTGGAGTGTTTCCCCTGTGTTTTCTTTAAGGATTTTTATTGTTTCAGGATGTATATTTAATTCTTTAATCCATTTTGAGTTGATTTTGGTATATGGTGAGAGGTACAGGTCTAGTTTCATTCTCCTACATATGAATGTCCAATTTTCCCAGCACTGTTTACTGAAGAGGCAGTCTCTTCCCCAGTGTGTAGTTTTGGTGCCTTTGTTAAAGATCAGATGGCTGTAGGTGCTTGTGTTGATTTCTGGATTCTCTATTCTGTTCCATTGGTCTGTGTGTCTGTTTTTATGCCAGTACTATGCTGTTTGGATTACTATAGCTTTGTAGTGTAGTTTAAAGTCAGGTAGTGTTATGCTTCTGGCTTTATTTATTTATCTTTTTTGCTCAGGATTTCTTTGTGTTCATGGTCTATTGTTATTCTGTGTGAATGTTAGGATTGTTTTTTCCAACTCTGAGAAAAATGTCATCAGAATTTTGATAGGGATTGTGTAGAATCTGTAAATCACTTTGAGTAGTATGGACATTTTCACAATGTTAATTCTTCCAATCCAAGAGCATGGAATATCTATCCATCTTCTTATGTCCTCTTTAATTTCTCTCAACAGTGGTTTGTAGTTCTTATTGTAGAGATTTTTCACATCGTTGGTTAAATTTATTCCTAGGTATTTTATTTTTTTGGTGACTATTGTAAATAGGCTAGCTTTCTCGATTTCTTTTTCTGCTAGTTCATTGTTGGAGTATAGAAATGTTACTGATTTTTGCGTGTTGATTTTGCATCCTGCAACTTTGTTGAAATCATTTATTGACTCTAAGAGTTCTTTTGTAGAGTCTTTAGGCTGTTCTATACATAGGATCATATCATCTGCAAACACAGACAGTTTGACTTCATCTTTTCCAATCTGGATGACCTTTATTTCCTTTTCTTCCCTGATTGCTCTGGCTAGTGCTTCCAACACTATGTTGAATAGGAGTGGTGAGAGTGGGCATCCTTGTCTTGTTCCTGTTCTTAAGGGAAAAGCTTTCAACTTTTCCCCATTCAGAATGATATTGGCAGTGGGTTTGTCATATATGGCTTTAATTGTGTTGAGATACTTTCCTTCTATACCTAATTTATAGAGTCTTTATCATGAATGAATGTTGAATTTTGTCATGTTTTTTCTTCGTCTATAGAGATGATCATATGGTTTTTGTCTTTGGTTTTATTGATGTGGTGTATCACATTTTTTGATTTGGGTATGTTGAACCAACCTTGCATCCTTGGGATGAATCTGACTTGATCATAGTGTATAAGTTTATGTATGTGTTGCTGTATTCTATTAGCTAATATTTTATTGAGAATTTTTGCATCTATATTCATCAGAGATATTGGCCTGTACTTTTCTTTTTTTGTTGTATCTTTTTCTGGGTTTGGTATCAGGGTGTTGGCCTCATAGAATGAGTTTGGGAGAATGGCCTTTCTTTCAATTTTTTGGAATAGTTTGTAGAGAATTGATATTAATTCTTTAAAGGTTTGGTAGAATTCTGCAGCAAAGCCATCTGGTCCTGGGCTTTTCTTTTTTGGGAGACTGCTGATAACTGTTTCCATCTCTTTGACCGTTATTGGTCTGTTCAGATTTTCTCTGTCTTCTTGGCCCAGTCTTGGTAATTTTTGTGTGTCCCAAAATTTAACCATTTCCTCCAGATTTTTAAATTTGTTGGTGTATAATTGATTATAGTAGTCTTTAATGATTCCTTGTATTTCTGAGGTGTCAGTTGTAATATCACCTTTTTCATTTCTAATTTTTATTATTTGTATCTTCTCCCTTTTTTTAGTTAGCTTTGCTAAT
>NW_007738343.1:0-6153 GCF_000696425.1 Galeopterus variegatus | reverse complement strand
CAAGCGGCGCACTGTAGCAGTGCGCCACCGGGCCGGCCCCTTAATTTCTTCTTAGACCCATATGTCATTAAGTAGAATGTTGTTTAATTTCCGTGTATTTGTATAGTTTCCAGAGTTTCATTTGTTATTGATTTCAGTTTTAATCCATTGTGGTTTGAAAAAATATATGGTATAATTCCAATTTTTTTGAATTTGTTGAGACTTAATTTGTGACCTAACATGTGATCTATCCTGGAGAATGTTCCATGTGCTGGTGAGAAGAATGAATATTCCGAGGTTGTTGGATGAAATGTTCTGTAGATATCTGCCAAGTCCAGTTGGTCTAACGTGTTGTTTAGGTCTTGTGTTTCTCTGTTGATTTTTTTCCTAGATGATCTGTCCAGTATTGAGAGTGGGGTGTTCAGGTCCCCTACTGTTATGGTATTAGTATGTATCTCTTTCTTTAGGTCTAATAGTGTTTGCTTTATAAATCGGGCTGCTCTAATGTTGGGTGCATATATATTTATGATTGTTATGTCTTCTTGTTGGATAGATCCTTTTATCATAACATAGTGGCCTTGTTTTTCTTTTTTTATGGTTTTTGGTTTAAAGTCTGTTTTATCTGACATAAGAATAACTACTCCAGCTCATTTTTCATTTCTGTTTGCATGGTATATCCTTTTCCATCCTTTCACTCTTAGTCTCTGTATGTCTTTACAGGTGAGGTGGAGGTGAGTCTCTTGAAGGCAGCATATTGTTGGTTCCATCTTTTTTTTGTTGTTTTTTTGTTTTTTTTCCTTTTTGTCTTTTTTTACTGACCGGTAACAGGATCGCAACCCTCAGTGTTGCGCCCGTACCGGGGACCGGCAATGGGATCGCAACCCTTGGTGTTGCGCCCGCACCACGCTCAGCCAGTGAGCGGGAACCGGTCTCCACATGGGATCCGAACCCTTGGCGGGAGCGCCGCCACACTCCCAAGCGGCACACTCTCCAGTGCGCCACCGGGCCGGCCCAGGTTCCATCTTTTTAATCCAGTCAGCCAGTCTGTGTCTTTTGAGTGTGGAATTCAATCCTTTTACATTTAGAGTTATTATTGAAAAGTGTTGATTTATTCCTGGCATTTTATTGATTTTTGTTTGGATGTCTTAAATCTCTTTTGTTCCTTTCTTTCTGATTTACTGTTTGCCTTCTGTGTTTGTTGGTTTCTTGGGATGGTAGATAAACTTTTTTTTTTCTCTTTATTGTTAGCATTTTTATTTTACTGGTGGATTTTGTTCTTTCTTGAGTATTCATACTACTGGTGGTTTTTTTTCAGGTACCAGGCCCCAAACCCAGTACTCCCTTGAGAATTTCTTGTAGGGCTGGTCATGTGGTAGTGAACTCCCACAGTTTTTGTTTGTCTGGAAAATATACTATTTGACCTTCATTTTGGAAGGATAGCCTTGCTGGATAAAGTATTATTGGCTGGTGATTTTTGTCTTTTAGTATTTTGAATATATCATCCCATTCTCTTCTGTCTTTTTAGGGTTTCTGATGAAAAGTCTGGTGTTAGTTTGATAGGGGCTCCCTTATAGATGACTTGATTCTTCTCTCTTGCAGCTTTTAAGATTCTCTCTGTCTTTGAGTTTTACCAGTTTGACTATAACATGTCTTGGAGAGGACCTTTTTGTGTTGAATATGTTTCGGGATCTTTGAGGCTCCTGATTCTGAAGATCTCTATCTCTCCCTATACCTGGAAGTTTTCTGCTATTATTTCATTGAATATGTTTTCAATGCCATTTCCTTTTTCATCCCCTTCTAGAATACCCATGATTTGGATATTTGAGCACTCAAGGTTGTTTGTTATCTCCCTTAGATTTTCTTCAATTTTTTTTTTTTAAAGGATGACCGGTAAGGAGATCTTAACCCTTGACTTGGTGTTGTCAGCACCACGCTCAGCCAGTGAGGTAACCGGCCATCCCTATATGGGATCCGAACCCGAGGCCTTGGTGTTATTAGCACCACACTCTCCCAAGTGAGCCACGGGCCGGCCCAGATTTTCTTCAATTTTTAAAATTCTTTCTTCTTTTTGTCTACCTGTGTTATTTTGAGCAGACCATCTTCAAGGTCAGAAATTCTCTCTTCTGCTTGTTGTAGCCTATTGGTTAAGCTCTCTGTTGTGTTTTTTATTTCATTGAATGAATCCTACTCCACAAACTTTGCTACATTTTTTTTCAGGGCATGGATTTCTTCATACATTTCCTCTTTCACATCCTGTATACTTTTTCTTATTTTGCTGTATTGTCTGAGTCTTCTTGTATCTCATTTAGTTTCCTTAGAATTGTTGCTTGAAATTTGTTGTCAGTCATTTCAAGGTCTTCCTGTTCTATAGGATCTAGAATTTGAGAGTTATTATATTCCTTTGGTAGCATCATACTTTCTTGGGTTTTTTGTATTTCTGGTATCTCTCCATTGGTGTTTAGTTATTGTGGCAGAGGCTTTCATGGTCCAGTTGTTCTGCTCTTGTATCTGCAGAAGTGGCAGGGAGTTTTGTTGATGCTCAGCTGCCTGTAGCTGCCTTAGGGCCTAGGGTTTGGCAGTTTGGGCCTCTCAGGAGCAGGGACTCACCTGGCCTGGATCCCACAGGTTCTGCCAGGTTGGAGCTGCTACCTCGAAGCCTGGGGGAAAGAGCCTGTCCTCTAGACTGCTTCCTGAAATGTATGGTCTGTCAGGTTGATTTTTAGCAATGGATGAGTAGTAGTCAGATTAAGATTGAAATCTCTAGCCAGGACTTGGCACAATCCAGCTAGCCAGTGTTTCATCTTTCAGGACAGCCTTAGTCCACAGCTCTTTATATGGAATGATCCATTTTTGCTTATACCATATGCATTGTGGCAATGTGAAAATGAATGGACACATGTTGACTTATTAATAAAATTCCTAATGATTTGTTTAACTGTTTTCATTAGTATGTCCAGTGGGTGGTAAAATCTGTATCCAGCAAGATTAGTATTTATGTACAGTTTTATCTGTAGAAATACCATTCACAGTCTATTGCCAAGTGCAGTAATAGATATCCCCCTCCCTTCACCACACACCCCTGAAGATGTAGTCTTTAGTTAAGTAAGAAATTCTTTTGTTTGAGATCAGAAATGTAAATATAGGCTTTGGAGACTTGCTGAGAATTGTTAGTTGTGGCTACATGAGCGAAAGTAGAAATCCTAGGTTTTCCTGAATTTGCCTTTTTCATTTCATGGGACTTTCAAGTTGGATACAGGGAAGAAAACAGGTCACTGGAAAATGTTGGTGTAGCCAGTGCACATTTGCTAATGTAGATGATTCCTTCAGACCTCAGAAATCGGAAAAACCATAAGGCTTTATTTACATGAATAAAATGATTATGAAGTGTGTATTAGTCTGTTTTTGTTGCTTATAACAAAATACATGGAACTGGGTAATTTATAAAGAAAATGGAATTCATCGCTTACAGTTTCTGAGGCTGGGAAGTCCAGAGTCCATCCGGTGGTGGCAACAGTGACCCAGAGGTCTCGTATTTCAAGATGTTGGAAGCAGAGAGAGAGCAAGACAGACTCTTCTCTTTTAAAGCCTTCAGAACCACGCCCCTGACCACCATTTTTAATCCATTCACTATAGCATGGTCCTACAATCCAATCACCTCTTCAAGGCTCCACCTTTCAACTACCATAACAGGATTTCCCACCCTCTTAACAGTCTTGGTGGGGGCCAAGTTTCTAGTACATAAAACTTGGGGGACACAATTCAAGCTTCAGTGAGTTTTGGGGGAACATAATTCAATCCACTACAAAGTGATTTTCTTCCTAAGGAGCTATTCCGTACAGTTTAATTTTCCATTTTATTCTTTTTGCTACCACCTAAAGTAAAGAAATCCAGAGCAGTCAGTCTATTATCCCTTTACCCTTTCTTAGTAAGTTATTTCCTGTCCTATTCCCCTCCATCTCTGAAAGGGTTCTCTGAATCATTTGGGAGGGCAGGACATTCTGTACTTGTTTTCATCCATTATTTATGTTTGCATTCAATTATACTCAGCCTTCCTTTCAATTATGGAGATGGCTCCTGAGCATTTTTGTTTCAGGAGTAGGTATCTGCTATAACAATTAGCTCTGGAGAGAGGGCAATTACCCATAATTCTTGTCCTCAGAAGAGATATATAGTTCTAATGGATCCCTGGTCTCCCATCTGGCTCCTCTGGAGAGCCACTGCTCTCGTTTACTCCTTGGCCCAGGATCTCCTGAATTAGAACTGGCAGGAGGTACTCAGTGTTGTAAATCAGATTTGCATCCCTCAGAGGGGCCTCTCTTATAAGGCCCCAGGATTCCAGTGTATGTTTGTGCTGCCCATCATGCCTCTCAATGCCCTTTTTTATCTGACATTTCACTGGGCCCTCATAGTATTCCAGGGATTTACCATTTGTGAAATGAAGCCCTACTTCTGTGCTGTCTGTGGTAGTCACTAGCCATTGGTGATGATTTAAATTAAAATTAATTAAAATGTAAAAATTTAGTTCCTTAGTATTTCTAGTCACATTTTAAGTATTCAATAGCCACATATGACCAGGGGCTATTGTAATGGACAGTGCGGACATAGGATATTTCTGTCATCACAGAAAGTTTTATTGGACAGCGCTGGTCTATAAAGTGAATGGCTGATGCTAGTCTACCTTCATTGGCTGCTGATGTGGAGACACAACCTCCTCCCTGGCATTGTATCTCTTCAATAGCTGCTTGACAATCCTTATTTATTTATTTATTTTTGCTGCTTTATTCATTTAAAGTCATCAGATGAGAAGTGCAAGATATTTCTAGCTAAAGCCATTGGCAGCAATGCCAGGTTCTTGGCTTTTTATTTCCTGGTATTTTATGTGTACCATGTGGTGGTGATTCTCTGTCTACTGGAATGTGAGGGGTTGACATGCAGGTTATGAAGCTGCAGAGAAGCTGCACCTGGTCACGTAGTTGGCCTCTGCAGGGTGTATCTTGCCTTCTCCTGCTGTTCTGATTCTCCCCAGCAGGGAAGCATGGAGAAAGTAGGTCTGGTGAAATCTAGAGGCTTAGCTGGGAAGATACTTGGCTTTTAGGACCTATATCGTGAAATTCAAGTCCAAAGGGTTCTAGGATAATTAGGTGAAATCTAGAGGCTTAGCTGGGAAGATACTTGGCTTTTAGGACCTATATCGTGAAATTCTAGTCCAAAGGGTTCTAGGATAATTAAGATGGTTCCAGAAATTAAGATTTTTTTATTCCCTAGAAATCTCAATGAGAAATTGGGAAGCTTTTTTGTCAATTACAATTTTGTCCATTATAATTCTTTGTAATTTTTTTCAGGCAAGGAGAAGTTCGTCAAATATTAGAGACAAAAGAGGGTATAGTAACCAAATATTGTTGTTTGCATACCCAGAAATGTGAATGTAAGATTTTACATGGAAAAATACAGCCACATTGCACAAGTGGCCCTGGGCCAATACTAAATATTCCCATCTTCCAGGTACCCCTCTAGACATGTGCCTCCTTGTTCTGTGCTTTAGTTTGTCTGGAGTGTATTAGAGGGAATGAGGACAATGTGGAGGCACATTCATACATACCACTCCTCCCACCCTGCAAGCTCCTCCTCCCAAGGTACACTAAAGCATAATTTGTCCTAGCATAAGGTGAAGATTTGATCCAAAGAGATAACTCTCTAACAATGGGATTTGATTAGTAGGATTTTGGAGGGTATTGAGATCAAGTGCCTTCTTGATATCTCTCAAATCCTAGCATGGCAATGAGTATTTCGGTGCCTCTACATAGATCTGTGCCCACTGCTGCCCTTTCAGGCTGAGTGCAGGTTTATTCAGAGAGGAAGCTTTTGGGAAAGTCTTGCTATGTGGTGAGACTACAGTTTCTGAGTTCAGGAGTGATGGTGGTAGCTATTGGCAAAAGCTAAGGAGGATTCCCAGAGAGAATTAAAAGGTTGCTAGACTGGAACCACAATCTATGTGAGAACAGTTTAGGGAGATGGAGTTTTGTTGTAGATTGGGTCACTGTAAAGTATCTTAAAATGTGAATAAGGAAGTCTTGGGTATTGGATAATAGAAATTTGAGGGAAGGGGAGAGGGCAAGATGGCGACGGGTCTGAGCAGCCGTGCCAGGAGACAGCGCGATCCTGTGAGCCGTGCGC
>NW_007738342.1:44805-45007 GCF_000696425.1 Galeopterus variegatus | reverse complement strand
AGAACAAACAAGGATCTTATAAGTTTTGTTTAAGATGTAAATAAAGCTTACTAGTAAAAGGACAGTCAGGTTTAGATTGCATTTTTTTTTTTTTTGAAAAGACTTACTGGTGAAGCCTCACCCTGCCTTAAGGAAAGCAACATAACAAATTTACATTGTAAAGCAAAATATGCAAGCCTTTTCAAGAAGATGGAGAGATTTT
>NW_007738342.1:40621-41579 GCF_000696425.1 Galeopterus variegatus | reverse complement strand
AAAAAGGCTCTTCAGCCCCTTGGTTTACTCCTATAAGCAAAGCGCATAAATCATCCTTAGTTGAGAGCCTTCTCCAAGCCTTTAAAGCGGCTGTTTGAATTTGGGAAAATAGACCTGGGTCATACTTTTTTTTGTTTCTCAATACTAGAATAGTCACCGGAGCCGGTCAACATATCAAGATCCCAATCTTTATCAGCCTGAAGGTTTTCTTTAGCAATGTGTTTGCAATTTTCAAAAAATTCGGACTTCCAGAGTAAGTAATCACCCCCCCAAGAGTGTGGCTCTGACAAGGGTGTTCCAATCTATAGGAGTGAGCCAGCTTTCAGACACAGATTCTAATATAGCAAGGGTATAAGGCACTGTGGGCCCATATTGGGAAATGCCGCCTTTTAGCTCTTTGATAACATTAAATCCCAGCCTGTCAAGTTTGCGGGTAATTCGTCCCACATTATCCACAGATTCGGATACTGGGAAGGCCTCAAATTGGTCAAAAAGACTTTGATCTACATTAACGGGAGTTCTTCCTGTGGGGGGAGGCTAACTTGTTGTTTAATGGAGGGTAATAGCCAGTCGCTTTAGTTTGACATGTTGTATTCTTACGTTTTGTTTGTAATTCTTGCAGTTTGGTCATTAAGACCTGAAGTTTTTCCTCTAAGATAATTTGTTTTTCTAATTCTTGAACTTTTGACTCTAAATTTTTTAAAGGATCTCATACAGTCACCACCACAGGAAAGGAGGGCAAATTGTAAGGGAGAGGGCGTGACAAAGGCTGAGTCAGAAATGCATCATCTGGTGCATGGTATTCAGTGGCCTCTGTGTCCAGATCGCCCCAATCAACTCCTGAGGGTTCAGGATTCTGAGCCTCCTCATCATCCTGGAATTTCAATAGTGGATACTTTTTAGATCTCTTAGGTATGGCACTGGCTGCCTTGACCTCCTCACTCTCAGTGGAGAGAGA